>NW_028167806.1:0-36066 GCF_964194135.1 Talpa europaea
GTTTCCCCTGCATTTTCTGCTTTTTCAATTACTTCCTCTTTTTCTGCTTCTTCTGCTTCTTCTTCAGCTTATTCTGTTATTTCTGCTTTTTCGGGTTATTCTTCTGTTATCTCTGCTCTTTCAGCTTATTCTTCTTTCTGCTTTTTCCTATTATACTTATGTTTCTTCTTCTTGTTCTTCTTGTGTTTCTAGTTCTTCTTGTTCTACTCGTAGTTCTACATCTCCTTCTTCTTCTTCATCTTCTTCTGTTTCTTCTACATTTTTTGCTTTTTCATGTACTTCTTCTGCTTCTTTTTCAGCTTATTCTTCTTTTATTTCTGCTCTTTCGGCTTATTCTTCTGTTATTTCTGCTTTTTCGGCGTATTCTGTTATCTCTGCTTTTTCCTCTTATTCTTCTATTTCTACTTCTTGTTCTTCTTGATCTTTTAGTTCTTCTTGTTCTTCTTTTAGTTCTACATCTCCTTCTTCTTCATCTTCTTCTGTTTCTTCTGCAATTTTTGCTTTTTCAATTACTTCCACTTCTTTTGCTTTTTCTGCTTCTTCCTCAGCTGAATCTTCTGTTATTTCTGCTTTTTGGCTTATTCTTCTGTTATTTCTGCTATTTCGTCTTATTTTTCTGTTATTTCTGCTTTTTCCTCTTATTCTTCTCCTTCTACTTCTTGTTCTTTATGTTCTTCTAGTTATTCATGTTCTTCTGTAGTTCTACATCACCCTCCTCTTCTTCTTCATCTTCTTCTGTTTCTTCTGCACATTTGTTTTTTCAATTACTTCTTCTTCTGCCTTCTGCTTCTTCAGCTGATTCTTCTGATTCTTCTGTTATTTCTGCTTTTTCGGCTTATGCTTCTGTAATTTCTAATTTTTGGTTTATTCTTCTGTTATTTCTACTTATTCAGCTTATTCTTACGTTATTTCTGCCTTTTCCTCTTATTCTTCTGTTCATCCTTCTTGTTCTTCTAGTTCTTATGTTCTTCTTGTACTTCTATATCTCCTTTTTATTCTTCTTCATCTTCCTCTGTTTCCTCTGCATTTTCAGCTTTTACAATTACTACTTCGTTTTCTGCTTCTTCTGTTTCTTCTTCAGATTATTCTTCTGTTATTTCTACCTTTTTGGCTTATTCTTCTGTTATTTCCACTTATTCAGCTTATTCTTCTCTTATTTCTGCTTTTTCGTCTTATTCTTCTGTTTCTCCTTCTTATTGTACTTGTTCTTCTATTTCTTTTTGTTCTTCTTGTAGTTCTACTTCTCCTTCTTCTTCTCTTCTCCATCTTCCTCTGTTTCTTCTGCGTTTACTGCTTTTTCAATTACTTTCCTTTTCTGCTTCTTCTGTTTCTTCTTCAGCTTATTCTTCTGTCATTATTGCCTTATTGGCTTATGCTTCTGTAATTTATAACTTTTGGCTTATTCTTCAGTTATTTCTACTTTTTCAGCTCATTCTTATGTTATTTCTGGTTTTTCATCTTATTCTTCTTTTCTCCTTCTTCTTGTTCTTCTAGTTCTTCATTTACTTCTACATCTCCTTCTTCTTCTTCTTCTTCATCTAACTCTCTTTTTTTGCATTTTCTGCTTTTTCAATTATCTCTTCGTTTTCTGCTTCTTCTGTTTCTACTTAAGATTATTCTTCTGTCATATCTGCCGTTTCTGCTTATGCTTCTGTTATTTGTACCTTTTTGGCTTATTCTTCTGTTATTTCTGCTTTTTCGTCTTTTTCTTGTTTCTACTTCTTCTTGTTCTTCTAGTTCTTCTTGTAGTTCTACATCTCTTTCTTCTTCATTTTCTGTTCTGCATTTTCTGCTTTTGCATTTACTTATGCTTCTTCTGCTTCTTATTCATCTTATTCTTCTATTATTTCTGCTTTTTCGACTTATTCTTCTGTTTCTCTTCTTGTTCTTCTTGTTCTGCTAGTTCTTCTTGTTCTTCTTGTAGTTCTACATCTCCTTCTTCTTATTATTCATCTTCCTCTCTTTCTTCAGCATTTTTTGCTTTTTCAATTACTTCTTCGTTTTCTGGTACTTCTGTTTCTTCTTCAGCTTATTCTTTTGTCATTTCTGCTTTTTCGGATTATGCTTCTGTAATTTCTAATTTTTGGTTTATTCTTCTGTTATTTCTACTTATTCAGCTTATTCTTACGTTATTTCTGCCTTTTCCTCTTATTCTTCTGTTCATCCTTCTTGTTCTTCTAGTTCTTATGTTCTTCTTGTACTTCTATATCTCCTTTTTATTCTTCTTCATCTTCCTCTGTTTCCTCTGCATTTTCAGCTTTTACAATTACTACTTCGTTTTCTGCTTCTTCTGTTTCTTCCTCAGATTATTCTTCTGTTATTTCTACCTTTGTGGCTTATTCTTCTGTTATTTCTACTTTTTCAGCTTATTCTGCTTTTTCTCCTTTTTCGTCTTATTCTTCTGTTTCTCGTTCTTGTTTTTCTTGTTCTTCTAGTTCTTCTTGTTCTTTTTGTAGTTCTACATCGCCTTCTTCTTCTTCAACTTCTTCTGTCTCTTCTGCATTTTCTGCTTGTTCAATTACTTCTTCGTTTTCTGGTTCTTCTTTTTCTTCTTCAGCTTATTCCTCTGTCATTTCTGCCTTTTCGGCTTATGCTTCTGTTATTTCTACCTTTTTGGCTTATTCTTCTGTTATTTGTGCTTTTTCGTCTTTTTCTTCTGTTTCTACTTCTTTTTCGTCTTGTTCTTCTAGTTCTTCTTGTTCTTCTTGAAGTTCTACTTCTCCTTCATCTTCTTCTGTTCATCTTCATAGGTTATGCATTTTCTGCTTTTTCAATTACTTCTTCGTTTTCTGCTTCTTCTGTTTCTTCTTCAGCTTATTATTCTGTCATTTCTGCCTTTTTGGCTTATGCTTCTGTTATTTCTACTTTTTGGCTTATTTCTTCTGTTATTTCTACTTATTCAGCTTATTCTTCTCTTATTTCTGCTTTTTCATCTTATTCTTCTGTTTCTTCTTCTTGTTCTTCTTGTTCTTCTTGTTCTTCTAATTCTTCTAGTTCTTCTTGTTGTTCTACATCTCCTTCTTCTTCATCTTCCTTTGTTTCTTCTGCATTTTCTGCTTTTTCAATTAGTCCTTCGTTTTCTGCTGCTTCTGTTTCTTCTGGCAGATTATCCTTCTGTCGTTTCTGTCTTTTCGGGTTTTGTTTCTGTTATTTCTACCTTTTTGGCTTATTCTTCTGTTATTTCTACTTTTTCAGGTTATTCTTCTGTTATTTCTGATTTTTCGTCTTATTCTTCTGTTTCTTCTTCTTGTTCTTATTGTTCTTTCATTCTTCTTCTTCTTTTTGTTGTACATCTCCTTCTTCTTCTTCTTCATCTTTTTTTGTTTCTTCTTCATTTTCTGCTTTTCCAATTACTTCTTCTTTTCTGCTTCTTCCGTTTCTTCTTCAGCTTATTCTTCTGTCATTTCTGCCTTTTCGTCTTATGCTTCTGTTATTTCTACCTTTTTGGCTTATTCTTCTCTTATTTCTGCTTTTTCGTCTTATTCTTCTGTTTCTTCTTTTCCTTCTAGTTCTTCTTTTTCTTCTTGCAGTTCTACATCTCCTTCTTCTCTTCCTCATCTTCATTGTTCTGCATTTTCTGCTTTTTCAATTATATATGCTTCTTCTACTTCTTATTCAGCTTATTCTATTATTTCTGCTTTTTCTTCTTATTCTTCTGTTTCTCCTTCTTGTTCTTCTAGTTCTTCTAGTTCTTCTTGTTCTTCTTGTAGTTCTACATCTCCTACTATTTCATCTTCCTCTGTTTCCCCTGCATTTTCTGCTTTTTCAATTACTTCCTCTTTTTCTGCTTCTTCTGCTTCTTCTTCAGCTTATTCTGTTATTTCTGCTTTTTCGGGTTATTCTTCTGTTATCTCTGCTCTTTCAGCTTATTCTTCTTTCTGCTTTTTCCTATTATACTTATGTTTCTTCTTCTTGTTCTTCTTGTGTTTCTAGTTCTTCTTGTTCTACTCGTAGTTCTACATCTCCTTCTTCTTCTTCATCTTCTTCTGTTTCTTCTACATTTTTTGCTTTTTCATGTACTTCTTCTGCTTCTTTTTCAGCTTATTCTTCTTTTATTTCTGCTCTTGGCTTATTCTTCTGTTATTTCTGCTTTTTCGGCGTATTCTGTTATCTCTGCTTTTTCCTCTTATTCTTCTATTTCTACTTCTTGTTCTTCTTGATCTTTTAGTTCTTCTTGTTCTTCTTTTAGTTCTACATCTCCTTCTTCTTCATCTTCTTCTGTTTCTTCTGCAATTTTTGCTTTTTCAATTACTTCCACTTCTTTTGCTTTTTCTGCTTCTTCCTCAGCTGAATCTTCTGTTATTTCTGCTTTTTGGCTTATTCTTCTGTTATTTCTGCTATTTCGTCTTATTTTTCTGTTATTTCTGCTTTTTCCTCTTATTCTTCTCCTTCTACTTCTTGTTCTTTATGTTCTTCTAGTTATTCATGTTCTTCTGTAGTTCTACATCACCCTCCTCTTCTTCTTCATCTTCTTCTGTTTCTTCTGCACATTTGTTTTTTCAATTACTTCTTCTTCTGCTTTCTGCTTCTTCAGCTGATTCTTCTGATTCTTCTGTTATTTCTGCTTTTTCGGCTTATGCTTCTGTAATTTCTAATTTTTGGTTTATTCTTCTGTTATTTCTACTTATTCAGCTTATTCTTACGTTATTTCTGCCTTTTCCTCTTATTCTTCTGTTCATCCTTCTTGTTCTTCTAGTTCTTATGTTCTTCTTGTACTTCTATATCTCCTTTTTATTCTTCTTCATCTTCCTCTGTTTCCTCTGCATTTTCAGCTTTTACAATTACTACTTCGTTTTCTGCTTCTTCTGTTTCTTCTTCAGATTATTCTTCTGTTATTTCTACCTTTTTGGCTTATTCTTCTGTTATTTCCACTTATTCAGCTTATTCTTCTCTTATTTCTGCTTTTTCGTCTTATTCTTCTGTTTCTCCTTCTTATTGTACTTGTTCTTCTATTTCTTTTTGTTCTTCTTGTAGTTCTACTTCTCCTTCTTCTTCTCTTCTCCATCTTCCTCTGTTTCTTCTGCGTTTACTGCTTTTTCAATTACTTTCGTTTTCTGCTTCTTCTGTTTCTTCTTCAGCTTATTCTTCTGTCATTATTGCCTTATTGGCTTATGCTTCTGTAATTTATAACTTTTGGCTTATTCTTCAGTTACTTCTACTTTTTCAGCTCATTCTTATGTTATTTCTGGTTTTTCATCTTATTCTTCTTTTCTCCTTCTTCTTGTTCTTCTCGTTCTTCATTTACTTCTACATCTCCTTCTTCTTCTTCTTCTTCTTCATCTAACTCTCTTTTTTTGCATTTTCTGCTTTTTCAATTATGTGTTCGTTTTCTGCTTCTTCTGTGTCTACTTAAGATTATTCTTCTGTCATATCTGCCGTTTCTGCTTATGCTTCTGTTATTTGTACCTTTTTGGCGTATTCTTCTGTTATTTCTGCTTTTTCGTCTTTTTCTTCTGTTTCTACTTCTTCTTGTTCTTCTAGTTCTTCTTGTAGTTCTACATCTCTTTCTTCTTCATTTTCTGTTCTGCATTTTCTGCTTTTGCATTTACTTATGCTTCTTCTGCTTCTTATTCATCTTATTCTTCTATTATTTCTGCTTTTTCGACTTATTCTTCTGTTTCTCTTCTTGTTCTTCTTGTTCTGCTAGTTCTTCTTGTTCTTCTTGTAGTTCTACATCTCCTTCTTCTTATTATTCATCTTCCTCTCTTTCTTCAGCATTTTTTGCTTTTTCAATTACTTCTTCCTTTTCTGGTACTTCTGTTTCTTCTTCAGCTTATTCTTTTGTCATTTCTGCTTTTTCGGATTATGCTTCTGTAATTTCTAATTTTTGGTTTATTCTTCTGTTATTTCTACTTATTCAGCTTATTCTTACCTTATTTCTGCCTTTTCCTCTTATTCTTCTGTTCATCCTTCTTGTTCTTCTAGTTCTTATGTTCTTCTTGTACTTCTATATCTCCTTTTTATTCTTCTTCATCTTCCTCTGTTTCCTCTGCATTTTCAGCTTTTACAATTACTACTTCGTTTTCTGCTTCTTCTGTTTCTTCCTCAGATTATTCTTCTGTGATTTCTACCTTTGTGGCTTATTCTTCTGTTATTTCTACTTTTTCAGCTTATTCTGCTTTTTCTCCTTTTTCGTCTTATTCTTCTGTTTCTCGTTCTTGTTTTTCTTGTTCTTCTAGTTCTTCTTGTTCTTTTTGTAGTTCTACATCGCCTTCTTCTTCTTCAACTTCTTCTGTCTCTTCTGCATTTTCTGCTTGTTCAATTACTTCTTCGTTTTCTGGTTCTTCTTTTTCTTCTTCAGCTTATTCCTCTGTCATTTCTGCCTTTTCGGCTTATGCTTCTGTTATTTCTACCTTTTTGGCTTATTCTTCTGTTATTTGTGCTTTTTCGTCTTTTTCTTCTGTTTCTACTTCTTTTTCGTCTTGTTCTTCTAGTTCTTCTTGTTCTTCTTGAAGTTCTACTTCTCCTTCATCTTCTTCTGTTCATCTTCATAGGTTATGCATTTTCTGCTTTTTCAATTACTTCTTCGTTTTCTGCTTCTTCTCTTTCTTCTTCAGCTTATTATTCTGTCATTTCTGCCTTTTTGGCTTATGCTTCTGTTATTTCTACTTTTTGGCTTATTTCTTCTGTTATTTCTACTTATTCAGCTTATTCTTCTCTTATTTCTGCTTTTTCATCTTATTCTTCTGTTTCTCCTTCTTGTTCTTCTAATTCTTCTAGTTCTTCTTGTTGTTCTACATCTCCTTCTTCTTCATCTTCCTTTGTTTCTTCCGCATTTTCTGCTTTTTCAATTACTCCTTCGTTTTCTGCTGCTTCTGTTTCTTCTGCAGATTATCCTTCTGTCGTTTCTGTCTTTTCGGGTTTTGTTTCTGTTATTTCTACCTTTTTGGCTTATTCTTCTGTTATTTCTACTTTTTCAGGTTATTCTTCTGTTATTTCTGATTTTTCGTCTTATTCTTCTGTTTCTTCTTCTTGTTCTTCTTGTTCTTTCATTCTTCTTCTTCTTCTTTTTGTTGTACATCTCCTTCTTCTTCTTCTTCATCTTTTTTTGTTTCTTCTTCATTTTCTGCTTTTCCAATTACTTCTTCTTTTTCTGCTTCTTCCGTTTCTTCTTCAGCTTATTCTTCTGTCATTTCTGCCTTTTCGTCTTATGCTTCTGTTATTTCTACCTTTTTGGCTTATTCTTCTCTTATTTCTGCTTTTTCGTCTTATTCTTCTGTTTCTACTTCTTTTCCTTCTAGTTCTTCTTTTTCTTCTTGCAGTTCTACATCTCCTTCTTCTCTTCCTCATCTTCATTGTTCTGCATTTTCTGCTTTTTCAATTATTTATGCTTCTTCTACTTCTTATTCAGCTTATTCTATTATTTCTGCTTTTTCGTCTTATTCTTCTGTTTCTCCTTCTTGTTCTTCTAGTTCTTCTAGTTCTTCTTGTTCTTCTTGTAGTTCTACATCTCCTACTATTTCATCTTCCTCTGTTTCCCCTGCATTTTCTGCTTTTTCAATTACTTCCTCTTTTTCTGCTTCTTCTGCTTCTTCTTCAGCTTATTCTGTTATTTCTGCTTTTCGGGTTATTCTTCTGTTATCTCTGCTTTTTCAGCTTATTCTTCCTTCTGCTTTTTCCTATTATACTTATGTTTCTTCTTCTTGTTCTTCTTGTGTTTCTAGTTCTTCTTGTTCTACTCGTAGTTCTACATCTCCTTCTTCTTCTTCATCTTCTTCTGTTTCTTCTACATTTTTTGCTTTTTCATGTACTTCTTCTGCTTCTTTTTCAGCTTATTCTTCTTTTATTTCTGCTCTTTCGGCTTATTCTTCTGTTATTTCTGCTTTTTCGGCGTATTCTGTTATCTCTGCTTTTTCCTCTTATTCTTCTATTTCTACTTCTTGTTCTTCTTGATCTTTTAGTTCTTCTTGTTCTTCTTTTAGTTCTACATCTCCTTCTTCTTCTTCTTCTTCTTCTTCTTTTTCTGTTTCTTCTGCAATTTTTGCTTTTTCAATTACTTCCACTTCTTTTGCTTTTTCTGCTTCTTCCTCAGCTGAATCTTCTGTTATTTCTGCTTTTTGGCTTATTCTTCTGTTATTTCTGCTATTTCGTCTTATTTTTCTGTTATTTCTGCTTTTTCCTCTTATTCTTCTCCTTCTACTTCTTGTTCTTTATGTTCTTCTAGTTATTCATGTTCTTCTGTAGTTCTACATCACCCTCCTCTTCTTCTTCATCTTCTTCTGTTTCTTCTGCACATTTGTTTTTTCAATTACTTCTTCTTCTGCTTTCTGCTTCTTCAGCTGATTCTTCTGATTCTTCTGTTATTTCTGCTTTTTCGGCTTATGCTTCTGTAATTTCTAATTTTTGGTTTATTCTTCTGTTATTTCTACTTATTCAGCTTATTCTTACGTTATTTCTGCCTTTTCCTCTTATTCTTCTGTTCATCCTTCTTGTTCTTCTAGTTCTTATGTTCTTCTTGTACTTCTATATCTCCTTTTTATTCTTCTTCATCTTCCTCTGTTTCCTCTGCATTTTCAGCTTTTACAATTACTACTTCGTTTTCTGCTTCTTCTGTTTCTTCTTCAGATTATTCTTCTGTTATTTCTACCTTTTTGGCTTATTCTTCTGTTATTTCCACTTATTCAGCTTATTCTTCTCTTATTTCTGCTTTTTCGTCTTATTCTTCTGTTTCTCCTTCTTATTGTACTTGTTCTTCTATTTCTTTTTGTTCTTCTTGTAGTTCTACTTCTCCTTCTTCTTCTCTTCTCCATCTTCCTCTGTTTCTTCTGCGTTTACTGCTTTTTCAATTACTTTCGTTTTCTGCTTCTTCTGTTTCTTCTTCAGCTTATTCTTCTGTCATTATTGCCTTATTGGCTTATGCTTCTGTAATTTATAACTTTTGGCTTATTCTTCAGTTACTTCTACTTTTTCAGCTCATTCTTATGTTATTTCTGGTTTTTCATCTTATTCTTCTTTTCTCCTTCTTCTTGTTCTTCTCGTTCTTCATTTACTTCTACATCTCCTTCTTCTTCTTCTTCTTCTTCATCTAACTCTCTTTTTTTGCATTTTCTGCTTTTTCAATTATGTGTTCGTTTTCTGCTTCTTCTGTGTCTACTTAAGATTATTCTTCTGTCATATCTGCCGTTTCTGCTTATGCTTCTGTTATTTGTACCTTTTTGGCGTATTCTTCTGTTATTTCTGCTTTTTCGTCTTTTTCTTCTGTTTCTACTTCTTCTTGTTCTTCTAGTTCTTCTTGTAGTTCTACATCTCTTTCTTCTTCATTTTCTGTTCTGCATTTTCTGCTTTTGCATTTACTTATGCTTCTTCTGCTTCTTATTCATCTTATTCTTCTATTATTTCTGCTTTTTCGACTTATTCTTCTGTTTCTCTTCTTGTTCTTCTTGTTCTGCTAGTTCTTCTTGTTGTTCTTGTAGTTCTACATCTCCTTCTTCTTATTATTCATCTTCCTCTCTTTCTTCAGCATTTTTTGCTTTTTCAATTACTTCTTCCTTTTCTGGTACTTCTGTTTCTTCTTCAGCTTATTCTTTTGTCATTTCTGCTTTTTCGGATTATGCTTCTGTAATTTCTAATTTTTGGTTTATTCTTCTGTTATTTCTACTTATTCAGCTTATTCTTACCTTATTTCTGCCTTTTCCTCTTATTCTTCTGTTCATCCTTCTTGTTCTTCTAGTTCTTATGTTCTTCTTGTACTTCTATATCTCCTTTTTATTCTTCTTCATCTTCCTCTGTTTCCTCTGCATTTTCAGCTTTTACAATTACTACTTCGTTTTCTGCTTCTTCTGTTTCTTCCTCAGATTATTCTTCTGTGATTTCTACCTTTGTGGCTTATTCTTCTGTTATTTCTACTTTTTCAGCTTATTCTGCTTTTTCTCCTTTTTCGTCTTATTCTTCTGTTTCTCGTTCTTGTTTTTCTTGTTCTTCTAGTTCTTCTTGTTCTTTTTGTAGTTCTACATCGCCTTCTTCTTCTTCAACTTCTTCTGTCTCTTCTGCATTTTCTGCTTGTTCAATTACTTCTTCGTTTTCTGGTTCTTCTTTTTCTTCTTCAGCTTATTCCTCTGTCATTTCTGCCTTTTCGGCTTATGCTTCTGTTATTTCTACCTTTTTGGCTTATTCTTCTGTTATTTGTGCTTTTTCGTCTTTTTCTTCTGTTTCTACTTCTTTTTCGTCTTGTTCTTCTAGTTCTTCTTGTTCTTCTTGAAGTTCTACTTCTCCTTCATCTTCTTCTGTTCATCTTCATAGGTTATGCATTTTCTGCTTTTTCAATTACTTCTTCGTTTTCTGCTTCTTCTCTTTCTTCTTCAGCTTATTATTCTGTCATTTCTGCCTTTTTGGCTTATGCTTCTGTTATTTCTACTTTTTGGCTTATTTCTTCTGTTATTTCTACTTATTCAGCTTATTCTTCTCTTATTTCTGCTTTTTCATCTTATTCTTCTGTTTCTCCTTCTTGTTCTTCTAATTCTTCTAGTTCTTCTTGTTGTTCTACATCTCCTTCTTCTTCATCTTCCTTTGTTTCTTCCGCATTTTCTGCTTTTTCAATTACTCCTTCGTTTTCTGCTGCTTCTGTTTCTTCTGCAGATTATCCTTCTGTCGTTTCTGTCTTTTCGGGTTTTGTTTCTGTTATTTCTACCTTTTTGGCTTATTCTTCTGTTATTTCTACTTTTTCAGGTTATTCTTCTGTTAGTTCTGATTTTTCGTCTTATTCTTCTGTTTCTTCTTCTTGTTCTTCTTGTTCTTTCATTCTTCTTCTTCTTCTTTTTGTTGTACATCTCCTTCTTCTTCTTCTTCATCTTTTTTTGTTTCTTCTTCATTTTCTGCTTTTCCAATTACTTCTTCTTTTTCTGCTTCTTCCGTTTCTTCTTCAGCTTATTCTTCTGTCATTTCTGCCTTTTCGTCTTATGCTTCTGTTATTTCTACCTTTTTGGCTTATTCTTCTCTTATTTCTGCTTTTTCGTCTTATTCTTCTGTTTCTACTTCTTTTCCTTCTAGTTCTTCTTTTTCTTCTTGCAGTTCTACATCTCCTTCTTCTCTTCCTCATCTTCATTGTTCTGCATTTTCTGCTTTTTCAATTATTTATGCTTCTTCTACTTCTTATTCAGCTTATTCTATTATTTCTGCTTTTTCGTCTTATTCTTCTGTTTCTCCTTCTTGTTCTTCTAGTTCTTCTAGTTCTTCTTGTTCTTCTTGTAGTTCTACATCTCCTACTATTTCATCTTCCTCTGTTTCCCCTGCATTTTCTGCTTTTTCAATTACTTCCTCTTTTTCTGCTTCTTCTGCTTCTTCTTCAGCTTATTCTGTTATTTCTGCTTTTTCGGGTTATTCTTCTGTTATCTCTGCTCTTTCAGCTTATTCTTCTTTCTGCTTTTTCCTATTATACTTATGTTTCTTCTTCTTGTTCTTCTTGTGTTTCTAGTTCTTCTTGTTCTACTCGTAGTTCTACATCTCCTTCTTCTTCTTCATCTTCTTCTGTTTCTTCTACATTTTTTGCTTTTTCATGTACTTCTTCTGCTTCTTTTTCAGCTTATTCTTCTTTTATTTCTGCTCTTTCGGCTTATTCTTCTGTTATTTCTGCTTTTTCGGCGTATTCTGTTATCTCTGCTTTTTCCTCTTATTCTTCTATTTCTACTTCTTGTTCTTCTTGATCTTTTAGTTCTTCTTGTTCTTCTTTTAGTTCTACATCTCCTTCTTCTTCATCTTCTTCTGTTTCTTCTGCAATTTTTGCTTTTTCAATTACTTCCACTTCTTTTGCTTTTTCTGCTTCTTCCTCAGCTGAATCTTCTGTTATTTCTGCTTTTTGGCTTATTCTTCTGTTATTTCTGCTATTTCGTCTTATTTTTCTGTTATTTCTGCTTTTTCCTCTTATTCTTCTCCTTCTACTTCTTGTTCTTTATGTTCTTCTAGTTATTCATGTTCTTCTGTAGTTCTACATCACCCTCCTCTTCTTCTTCATCTTCTTCTGTTTCTTCTGCACATTTGTTTTTTCAATTACTTCTTCTTCTGCTTTCTGCTTCTTCAGCTGATTCTTCTGATTCTTCTGTTATTTCTGCTTTTTCGGCTTATGCTTCTGTAATTTCTAATTTTTGGTTTATTCTTCTGTTATTTCTACTTATTCAGCTTATTCTTACGTTATTTCTGCCTTTTCCTCTTATTCTTCTGTTCATCCTTCTTGTTCTTCTAGTTCTTATGTTCTTCTTGTACTTCTATATCTCCTTTTTATTCTTCTTCATCTTCCTCTGTTTCCTCTGCATTTTCAGCTTTTACAATTACTACTTCGTTTTCTGCTTCTTCTGTTTCTTCTTCAGATTATTCTTCTGTTATTTCTACCTTTTTGGCTTATTCTTCTGTTATTTCCACTTATTCAGCTTATTCTTCTGTTATTTCTGCTTTTTCGTCTTATTCTTCTGTTTCTCTTTCTTATTGTACTTGTTCTTCTATTTCTTTTTGTTCTTCTTGTAGTTCTACTTCTCCTTCTTCTCTTCTCCATCTTCCTCTGTTTCTTCTGCGTTTACTGCTTTTTCAATTACTTTCGTTTTCTGCTTCTTCTGTTTCTTCTTCAGCTTATTCTTCTGTCATTATTGCCTTATTGGCTTATGCTTCTGTAATTTATAACTTTTGGCTTATTCTTCAGTTACTTCTACTTTTTCAGCTCATTCTTATGTTATTTCTGGTTTTTCATCTTATTCTTCTTTTCTCCTTCTTCTTGTTCTTCTCGTTCTTCATTTACTTCTACATCTCCTTCTTCTTCTTCTTCTTCTTCATCTAACTCTCTTTTTTTGCATTTTCTGCTTTTTCAATTATGTGTTCGTTTTCTGCTTCTTCTGTGTCTACTTAAGATTATTCTTCTGTCATATCTGCCGTTTCTGCTTATGCTTCTGTTATTTGTACCTTTTTGGCGTATTCTTCTGTTATTTCTGCTTTTTCGTCTTTTTCTTCTGTTTCTACTTCTTCTTGTTCTTCTAGTTCTTCTTGTAGTTCTACATCTCTTTCTTCTTCATTTTCTGTTCTGCATTTTCTGCTTTTGCATTTACTTATGCTTCTTCTGCTTCTTATTCATCTTATTCTTCTATTATTTCTGCTTTTTCGACTTATTCTTCTGTTTCTCTTCTTGTTCTTCTTGTTCTGCTAGTTCTTCTTGTTGTTCTTGTAGTTCTACATCTCCTTCTTCTTATTATTCATCTTCCTCTCTTTCTTCAGCATTTTTTGCTTTTTCAATTACTTCTTCGTTTTCTGGTACTTCTGTTTCTTCTTCAGCTTATTCTTTTGTCATTTCTGCTTTTTCGGATTATGCTTCTGTAATTTCTAATTTTTGGTTTATTCTTCTGTTATTTCTACTTATTCAGCTTATTCTTACCTTATTTCTGCCTTTTCCTCTTATTCTTCTGTTCATCCTTCTTGTTCTTCTAGTTCTTATGTTCTTCTTGTACTTCTATATCTCCTTTTTATTCTTCTTCATCTTCCTCTGTTTCCTCTGCATTTTCAGCTTTTACAATTACTACTTCGTTTTCTGCTTCTTCTGTTTCTTCCTCAGATTATTCTTCTGTGATTTCTACCTTTGTGGCTTATTCTTCTGTTATTTCTACTTTTTCAGCTTATTCTGCTTTTTCTCCTTTTTCGTCTTATTCTTCTGTTTCTCGTTCTTGTTTTTCTTGTTCTTCTAGTTCTTCTTGTTCTTTTTGTAGTTCTACATCGCCTTCTTCTTCTTCAACTTCTTCTGTCTCTTCTGCATTTTCTGCTTGTTCAATTACTTCTTCGTTTTCTGGTTCTTCTTTTTCTTCTTCAGCTTATTCCTCTGTCATTTCTTCCTTTTCGGCTTATGCTTCTGTTATTTCTACCTTTTTGGCTTATTCTTCTGTTATTTGTGCTTTTTCGTCTTTTTCTTCTGTTTCTACTTCTTTTTCGTCTTGTTCTTCTAGTTCTTCTTGTTCTTCTTGAAGTTCTACTTCTCCTTCATCTTCTTCTGTTCATCTTCATAGGTTATGCATTTTCTGCTTTTTCAATTACTTCTTCGTTTTCTGCTTCTTCTGTTTCTTCTTCAGCTTATTATTCTGTCATTTCTGCCTTTTTGGCTTATGCTTCTGTTATTTCTACTTTTTGGCTTATTTCTTCTGTTATTTCTACTTATTCAGCTTATTCTTCTCTTATTTCTGCTTTTCATCTTATTCTTCTGTTTCTCCTTCTTGTTCTTCTAATTCTTCTAGTTCTTCTTGTTGTTCTACATCTCCTTCTTCTTCATCTTCCTTTGTTTCTTCCGCATTTTCTGCTTTTTTCAATTACTCCTTCGTTTTCTGCTGCTTCTGTTTCTTCTGCAGATTATCCTTCTCGTTTCTGTCTTTTCGGGTTTTGTTTCTGTTATTTCTACCTTTTTGGCTTATTCTTCTGTTATTTCTACTTTTTCAGGTTATTCTTCTGTTATTTCTGATTTTTCGTCTTATTCTTCTGTTTCTTCTTCTTGTTCTTCTTGTTCTTTCATTCTTCTTCTTCTTCTTTTTGTTGTACATCTCCTTCTTCTTCTTCTTCATCTTTTTTTGTTTCTTCTTCATTTTCTGCTTTTCCAATTACTTCTTCTTTTTCTGCTTCTTCCGTTTCTTCTTCAGCTTATTCTTCTGTCATTTCTGCCTTTTCGTCTTATGCTTCTGTTATTTCTACCTTTTTGGCTTATTCTTCTCTTATTTCTGCTTTTTCGTCTTATTCTTCTGTTTCTACTTCTTTTCCTTCTAGTTCTTCTTTTTCTTCTTGCAGTTCTACATCTCCTTCTTCTCTTCCTCATCTTCATTGTTCTGCATTTTCTGCTTTTTCAATTATTTATGCTTCTTCTACTTCTTATTCAGCTTATTCTATTATTTCTGCTTTTTCGTCTTATTCTTCTGTTTCTCCTTCTTGTTCTTCTAGTTCTTCTAGTTCTTCTTGTTCTTCTTGTAGTTCTACATCTCCTACTATTTCATCTTCCTCTGTTTCCCCTGCATTTTCTGCTTTTTCAATTACTTCCTCTCTTTCTGCTTCTTCTGCTTCTTCTTCAGCTTATTCTGTTATTTCTGCTTTTTCGGGTTATTCTTCTGTTATCTCTGCTCTTTCAGCTTATTCTTCTTTCTGCTTTTTCCTATTATACTTATGTTTCTTCTTCTTGTTCTTCTTGTGTTTCTAGTTCTTCTTGTTCTACTCGTAGTTCTACATCTCCTTCTTCTTCTTCATCTTCTTCTGTTTCTTCTACATTTTTTGCTTTTTCATGTACTTCTTCTGCTTCTTTTTCAGCTTATTCTTCTTTTATTTCTGCTCTTTCGGCTTATTCTTCTGTTATTTCTGCTTTTTCGGCGTATTCTGTTATCTCTGCTTTTTCCTCTTATTCTTCTATTTCTACTTCTTGTTTCTTCTTGATCTTTTAGTTCTTCTTGTTCTTCTTTTAGTTCTACATCTCCTTCTTCTTCATCTTCTTCTGTTTCTTCTGCAATTTTTGCTTTTTCAATTACTTCCACTTCTTTTGCTTTTCTGCTTCTTCCTCAGCTGAATCTTCTGTTATTTCTGCTTTTTGGCTTATTCTTCTGTTATTTCTGCTATTTCGTCTTATTTTTCTGTTATTTCTGCTTTTTCCTCTTATTCTTCTCCTTCTACTTCTTGTTCTTTATGTTCTTCTAGTTATTCATGTTCTTCTGTAGTTCTACATCACCCTCCTCTTCTTCTTCATCTTCTTCTGTTTCTTCTGCACATTTGTTTTTTCAATTACTTCTTCTTCTGCTTTCTGCTTCTTCAGCTGATTCTTCTGATTCTTCTGTTATTTCTGCTTTTTCGGCTTATGCTTCTGTAATTTCTAATTTTTGGTTTATTCTTCTGTTATTTCTACTTATTCAGCTTATTCTTACGTTATTTCTGCCTTTTCCTCTTATTCTTCTGTTCATCCTTCTTGTTCTTCTAGTTCTTATGTTCTTCTTGTACTTCTATATCTCCTTTTTATTCTTCTTCATCTTCCTCTGTTTCCTCTGCATTTTCAGCTTTTACAATTACTCTTCGTTTTCTGCTTCTTCTGTTTCTTCTTCAGATTATTCTTCTGTTATTTCTACCTTTTTGGCTTATTCTTCTGTTATTTCCACTTATTCAGCTTATTCTTCTCTTATTTCTGCTTTTTCGTCTTATTCTTCTGTTTCTCCTTCTTATTGTACTTGTTCTTCTATTTCTTTTTGTTCTTCTTGTAGTTCTACTTCTCCTTCTTCTTCTCTTCTCCATCTTCCTCTGTTTCTTCTGCGTTTACTGCTTTTTCAATTACTTTCGTTTTCTGCTTCTTCTGTTTCTTCTTCAGCTTATTCTTCTGTCATTATTGCCTTATTGGCTTATGCTTCTGTAATTTATAACTTTTGGCTTATTCTTCAGTTACTTCTACTTTTTCAGCTCATTCTTATGTTATTTCTGGTTTTTCATCTTATTCTTCTTTTCTCCTTCTTCTTGTTCTTCTCGTTCTTCATTTACTTCTACATCTCCTTCTTCTTCTTCTTCTTCTTCATCTAACTCTCTTTTTTTGCATTTTCTGCTTTTTCAATTATGTGTTCGTTTTCTGCTTCTTCTGTGTCTACTTAAGATTATTCTTCTGTCATATCTGCCGTTTCTGCTTATGCTTCTGTTATTTGTACCTTTTTGGCGTATTCTTCTGTTATTTCTGCTTTTTCGTCTTTTTCTTCTGTTTCTACTTCTTCTTGTTCTTCTAGTTCTTCTTGTAGTTCTACATCTCTTTCTTCTTCATTTTCTGTTCTGCATTTTCTGCTTTTGCATTTACTTATGCTTCTTCTGCTTCTTATTCATCTTATTCTTCTATTATTTCTGCTTTTTCGACTTATTCTTCTGTTTCTCTTCTTGTTCTTCTTGTTCTGCTAGTTCTTCTTGTTCTTCTTGTAGTTCTACATCTCCTTCTTCTTATTATTCATCTTCCTCTCTTTCTTCAGCATTTTTTGCTTTTTCAATTACTTCTTCCTTTTCTGGTACTTCTGTTTCTTCTTCAGCTTATTCTTTTGTCATTTCTGCTTTTTCGGATTATGCTTCTGTAATTTCTAATTTTTGGTTTATTCTTCTGTTATTTCTACTTATTCAGCTTATTCTTACCTTATTTCTGCCTTTTCCTCTTATTCTTCTGTTCATCCTTCTTGTTCTTCTAGTTCTTATGTTCTTCTTGTACTTCTATATCTCCTTTTTATTCTTCTTCATCTTCCTCTGTTTCCTCTGCATTTTCAGCTTTTACAATTACTACTTCGTTTTCTGCTTCTTCTGTTTCTTCCTCAGATTATTCTTCTGTGATTTCTACCTTTGTGGCTTATTCTTCTGTTATTTCTACTTTTTCAGCTTATTCTGCTTTTTCTCCTTTTTCGTCTTATTCTTCTGTTTCTCGTTCTTGTTTTTCTTGTTCTTCTAGTTCTTCTTGTTCTTTTTGTAGTTCTACATCGCCTTCTTCTTCTTCAACTTCTTCTGTCTCTTCTGCATTTTCTGCTTGTTCAATTACTTCTTCGTTTTCTGGTTCTTCTTTTTCTTCTTCAGCTTATTCCTCTGTCATTTCTGCCTTTTCGGCTTATGCTTCTGTTATTTCTACCTTTTTGGCTTATTCTTCTGTTATTTGTGCTTTTTCGTCTTTTTCTTCTGTTTCTACTTCTTTTTCGTCTTGTTCTTCTAGTTCTTCTTGTTCTTCTTGAAGTTCTACTTCTTCATCTTCTTCTGTTCATCTTCATAGGTTATGCATTTTCTGCTTTTTCAATTACTTCTTCGTTTTCTGCTTCTTCTGTTTCTTCTTCAGCTTATTATTCTGTCATTTCTGCCTTTTTGGCTTATGCTTCTGTTATTTCTACTTTTTGGCTTATTTCTTCTGTTATTTCTACTTATTCAGCTTATTCTTCTCTTATTTCTGCTTTTTCATCTTATTCTTCTGTTTCTCCTTCTTGTTCTTCTAATTCTTCTAGTTCTTCTTGTTGTTCTACATCTCCTTCTTCTTCATCTTCCTTTGTTTCTTCCGCATTTTCTGCTTTTTCAATTACTCCTTCGTTTTCTGCTGCTTCTGTTTCTTCTGCAGATTATCCTTCTGTCGTTTCTGTCTTTTCGGGTTTTGTTTCTGTTATTTCTACCTTTTTGGCTTATTCTTCTGTTATTTCTACTTTTTCAGGTTATTCTTCTGTTATTTCTGATTTTTCGTCTTATTCTTCTGTTTCTTCTTCTTGTTCTTCTTGTTCTTTCATTCTTCTTCTTCTTCTTTTTGTTGTACATCTCCTTCTTCTTCTTCTTCATCTTTTTTTGTTTCTTCTTCATTTTCTGCTTTTCCAATTACTTCTTCTTTTTCTGCTTCTTCCGTTTCTTCTTCAGCTTATTCTTCTGTCATTTCTGCCTTTTCGTCTTATGCTTCTGTTATTTCTACCTTTTTGGCTTATTCTTCTCTTATTTCTGCTTTTTCGTCTTATTCTTCTGTTTCTACTTCTTTTCCTTCTAGTTCTTCTTTTTCTTCTTGCAGTTCTACATCTCCTTCTTCTCTTCCTCATCTTCATTGTTCTGCATTTTCTGCTTTTTCAATTATTTATGCTTCTTCTACTTCTTATTCAGCTTATTCTATTATTTCTGCTTTTTCGTCTTATTCTTCTGTTTCTCCTTCTTGTTCTTCTAGTTCTTCTAGTTCTTCTTGTTCTTCTTGTAGTTCTACATCTCCTACTATTTCATCTTCCTCTGTTTCCCCTGCATTTTCTGCTTTTTCAATTACTTCCTCTTTTTCTGCTTCTTCTGCTTCTTCTTCAGCTTATTCTGTTATTTCTGCTTTTTCGGGTTATTCTTCTGTTATCTCTGCTCTTTCAGCTTATTCTTCTTTCTGCTTTTTCCTATTATACTTATGTTTCTTCTTCTTGTTCTTCTTGTGTTTCTAGTTCTTCTTGTTCTACTCGTAGTTCTACATCTCCTTCTTCTTCTTCATCTTCTTCTGTTTCTTCTACATTTTTTGCTTTTTCATGTACTTCTGCTTCTTTTTCAGCTTATTCTTCTTTTATTTCTGCTCTTTCGGCTTATTCTTCTGTTATTTCTGCTTTTTCGGCGTATTCTGTTATCTCTGCTTTTTCCTCTTATTCTTCTATTTCTACTTCTTGTTCTTCTTGATCTTTTAGTTCTTCTTGTTCTTCTTTTAGTTCTACATCTCCTTCTTCTTCATCTTCTTCTGTTTCTTCTGCAATTTTTGCTTTTTCAATTACTTCCACTTCTTTTGCTTTTTCTGCTTCTTCCTCAGCTGAATCTTCTGTTATTTCTGCTTTTTGGCTTATTCTTCTGTTATTTCTGCTATTTCGTCTTATTTTTCTGTTATTTCTGCTTTTTCCTCTTATTCTTCTCCTTCTACTTCTTGTTCTTTATGTTCTTCTAGTTATTCATGTTCTTCTGTAGTTCTACATCACCCTCCTCTTCTTCTTCATCTTCTTCTGTTTCTTCTGCACATTTGTTTTTTCAATTACTTCTTCTTCTGCTTTCTGCTTCTTCAGCTGATTCTTCTGATTCTTCTGTTATTTCTGCTTTTTCGGCTTATGCTTCTGTAATTTCTAATTTTTGGTTTATTCTTCTGTTATTTCTACTTATTCAGCTTATTCTTACGTTATTTCTGCCTTTTCCTCTTATTCTTCTGTTCATCCTTCTTGTTCTTCTAGTTCTTATGTTCTTCTTGTACTTCTATATCTCCTTTTTATTCTTCTTCATCTTCCTCTGTTTCCTCTGCATTTTCAGCTTTTACAATTACTACTTCGTTTTCTGCTTCTTCTGTTTCTTCTTCAGATTATTCTTCTGTTATTTCTACCTTTTTGGCTTATTCTTCTGTTATTTCCACTTATTCAGCTTATTCTTCTCTTATTTCTGCTTTTTCGTCTTATTCTTCTGTTTCTCCTTCTTATTGTACTTGTTCTTCTATTTCTTTTTGTTCTTCTTGTAGTTCTACTTCTCCTTCTTCTTCTCTTCTCCATCTTCCTCTGTTTCTTCTGCGTTTACTGCTTTTTCAATTACTTTCGTTTTCTGCTTCTTCTGTTTTCTTCTTCAGCTTATTCTTCTGTCATTATTGCCTTATTGGCTTATGCTTCTGTAATTTATAACTTTTGGCTTATTCTTCAGTTACTTCTACTTTTTCAGCTCATTCTTATGTTATTTCTGGTTTTTCATCTTATTCTTCTTTTCTCCTTCTTCTTGTTCTTCTCGTTCTTCATTTACTTCTACATCTCCTTCTTCTTCTTCTTCTTCTTCATCTAACTCTCTTTTTTTGCATTTTCTGCTTTTTCAATTATGTGTTCGTTTTCTGCTTCTTCTGTGTCTACTTAAGATTATTCTTCTGTCATATCTGCCGTTTCTGCTTATGCTTCTGTTATTTGTACCTTTTTGGCGTATTCTTCTGTTATTTCTGCTTTTTCGTCTTTTTCTTCTGTTTCTACTTCTTCTTGTTCTTCTAGTTCTTCTTGTAGTTCTACATCTCTTTCTTCTTCATTTTCTGTTCTGCATTTTCTGCTTTTGCATTTACTTATGCTTCTTCTGCTTCTTATTCATCTTATTCTTCTATTATTTCTGCTTTTTCGACTTATTCTTCTGTTTCTCTTCTTGTTCTTCTTGTTCTGCTAGTTCTTCTTGTTGTTCTTGTAGTTCTACATCTCCTTCTTCTTATTATTCATCTTCCTCTCTTTCTTCAGCATTTTTTGCTTTTTCAATTACTTCTTCGTTTTCTGGTACTTCTGTTTCTTCTTCAGCTTATTCTTTTGTCATTTCTGCTTTTTCGGATTATGCTTCTGTAATTTCTAATTTTTGGTTTATTCTTCTGTTATTTCTACTTATTCAGCTTATTCTTACCTTATTTCTGCCTTTTCCTCTTATTCTTCTGTTCATCCTTCTTGTTCTTCTAGTTCTTATGTTCTTCTTGTACTTCTATATCTCCTTTTTATTCTTCTTCATCTTCCTCTGTTTCCTCTGCATTTTCAGCTTTTACAATTACTACTTCGTTTTCTGCTTCTTCTGTTTCTTCCTCAGATTATTCTTCTGTGATTTCTACCTTTGTGGCTTATTCTTCTGTTATTTCTACTTTTTCAGCTTATTCTGCTTTTTCTCCTTTTTCGTCTTATTCTTCTGTTTCTCGTTCTTGTTTTTCTTGTTCTTCTAGTTCTTCTTGTTCTTTTTGTAGTTCTACATCGCCTTCTTCTTCTTCAACTTCTTCTGTCTCTTCTGCATTTTCTGCTTGTTCAATTACTTCTTCGTTTTCTGGTTCTTCTTTTTCTTCTTCAGCTTATTCCTCTGTCATTTCTGCCTTTTCGGCTTATGCTTCTGTTATTTCTACCTTTTTGGCTTATTCTTCTGTTATTTGTGCTTTTTCGTCTTTTTCTTCTGTTTCTACTTCTTTTTCGTCTTGTTCTTCTAGTTCTTCTTGTTCTTCTTGAAGTTCTACTTCTTCATCTTCTTCTGTTCATCTTCATAGGTTATGCATTTTCTGCTTTTTCAATTACTTCTTCGTTTTCTGCTTCTTCTGTTTCTTCTTCAGCTTATTATTCTGTCATTTCTGCCTTTTTGGCTTATGCTTCTCTTATTTCTACTTTTTGGCTTATTTCTTCTGTTATTTCTACTTATTCAGCTTATTCTTCTCTTATTTCTGCTTTTTCATCTTATTCTTCTGTTTCTCCTTCTTGTTCTTCTAATTCTTCTAGTTCTTCTTGTTGTTCTACATCTCCTTCTTCTTCATCTTCCTTTGTTTCTTCCGCATTTTCTGCTTTTTCAATTACTCCTTCGTTTTCTGCTGCTTCTGTTTCTTCTGCAGATTATCCTTCTGTCGTTTCTGTCTTTTCGGGTTTTGTTTCTGTTATTTCTACCTTTTTGGCTTATTCTTCTGTTATTTCTACTTTTTCAGGTTATTCTTCTGTTATTTCTGATTTTTCGTCTTATTCTTCTGTTTCTTCTTCTTGTTCTTCTTGTTCTTTCATTCTTCTTCTTCTTCTTTTTGTTGTACATCTCCTTCTTCTTCTTCTTCATCTTTTTTTGTTTCTTCTTCATTTTCTGCTTTTCCAATTACTTCTTCTTTTTCTGCTTCTTCCGTTTCTTCTTCAGCTTATTCTTCTGTCATTTCTGCCTTTTCGTCTTATGCTTCTGTTATTTCTACCTTTTTGGCTTATTCTTCTCTTATTTCTGCTTTTTCGTCTTATTCTTCTGTTTCTACTTCTTTTCCTTCTAGTTCTTCTTTTTCTTCTTGCAGTTCTACATCTCCTTCTTCTCTTCCTCATCTTCATTGTTCTGCATTTTCTGCTTTTTCAATTATTTATGCTTCTTCTACTTCTTATTCAGCTTATTCTATTATTTCTGCTTTTTCGTCTTATTCTTCTGTTTCTCCTTCTTGTTCTTCTAGTTCTTCTAGTTCTTCTTGTTCTTCTTGTAGTTCTACATCTCCTACTATTTCATCTTCCTCTGTTTCCCCTGCATTTTCTGCTTTTTCAATTACTTCCTCTCTTTCTGCTTCTTCTGCTTCTTCTTCAGCTTATTCTGTTATTTCTGCTTTTTCGGGTTATTCTTCTGTTATCTCTGCTCTTTCAGCTTATTCTTCTTTCTGCTTTTTCCTATTATACTTATGTTTCTTCTTCTTGTTCTTCTTGTGTTTCTAGTTCTTCTTGTTCTACTCGTAGTTCTACATCTCCTTCTTCTTCTTCATCTTCTTCTGTTTCTTCTACATTTTTTGCTTTTTCATGTACTTCTTCTGCTTCTTTTTCAGCTTATTCTTCTTTTATTTCTGCTCTTTCGGCTTATTCTTCTGTTATTTCTGCTTTTTCGGCGTATTCTGTTATCTCTGCTTTTTCCTCTTATTCTTCTATTTCTACTTCTTGTTCTTCTTGATCTTTTAGTTCTTCTTGTTCTTCTTTTAGTTCTACATCTCCTTCTTCTTCATCTTCTTCTGTTTCTTCTGCAATTTTTGCTTTTTCAATTACTTCCACTTCTTTTGCTTTTTCTGCTTCTTCCTCAGCTGAATCTTCTGTTATTTCTGCTTTTTGGCTTATTCTTCTGTTATTTCTGCTATTTCGTCTTATTTTTCTGTTATTTCTGCTTTTTCCTCTTATTCTTCTCCTTCTACTTCTTGTTCTTTATGTTCTTCTAGTTATTCATGTTCTTCTGTAGTTCTACATCACCCTCCTCTTCTTCTTCATCTTCTTCTGTTTCTTCTGCACATTTGTTTTTTCAATTACTTCTTCTTCTGCTTTCTGCTTCTTCAGCTGATTCTTCTGATTCTTCTGTTATTTCTGCTTTTTCGGCTTATGCTTCTGTAATTTCTAATTTTTGGTTTATTCTTCTGTTATTTCTACTTATTCAGCTTATTCTTACGTTATTTCTGCCTTTTCCTCTTATTCTTCTGTTCATCCTTCTTGTTCTTCTAGTTCTTATGTTCTTCTTGTACTTCTATATCTCCTTTTTATTCTTCTTCATCTTCCTCTGTTTCCTCTGCATTTTCAGCTTTTACAATTACTACTTCGTTTTCTGCTTCTTCTGTTTCTTCTTCAGATTATTCTTCTGTTATTTCTACCTTTTTGGCTTATTCTTCTGTTATTTCCACTTATTCAGCTTATTCTTCTCTTATTTCTGCTTTTTCGTCTTATTCTTCTGTTTCTCCTTCTTATTGTACTTGTTCTTCTATTTCTTTTTGTTCTTCTTGTAGTTCTACTTCTCCTTCTTCTTCTCTTCTCCATCTTCCTCTGTTTCTTCTGCGTTTACTGCTTTTTCAATTACTTTCGTTTTCTGCTTCTTCTGTTTCTTCTTCAGCTTATTCTTCTGTCATTATTGCCTTATTGGCTTATGCTTCTGTAATTTATAACTTTTGGCTTATTCTTCAGTTACTTCTACTTTTTCAGCTCATTCTTATGTTATTTCTGGTTTTTCATCTTATTCTTCTTTTCTCCTTCTTCTTGTTCTTCTCGTTCTTCATTTACTTCTACATCTCCTTCTTCTTCTTCTTCTTCTTCATCTAACTCTCTTTTTTTGCATTTTCTGCTTTTTCAATTATGTGTTCGTTTTCTGCTTCTTCTGTTTCTACTTAAGATTATTCTTCTGTCATATCTGCCGTTTCTGCTTATGCTTCTGTTATTTGTACCTTTTTGGCGTATTCTTCTGTTATTTCTGCTTTTTCGTCTTTTTCTTCTGTTTCTACTTCTTCTTGTTCTTCTAGTTCTTCTTGTAGTTCTACATCTCTTTCTTCTTCATTTTCTGTTCTGCATTTTCTGCTTTTGCATTTACTTATGCTTCTTCTGCTTCTTATTCATCTTATTCTTCTATTATTTCTGCTTTTTCGACTTATTCTTCTGTTTCTCTTCTTGTTCTTCTTGTTCTGCTAGTTCTTCTTGTTGTTCTTGTAGTTCTACATCTCCTTCTTCTTATTATTCATCTTCCTCTCTTTCTTCAGCATTTTTTGCTTTTTCAATTACTTCTTCGTTTTCTGGTACTTCTGTTTCTTCTTCAGCTTATTCTTTTGTCATTTCTGCTTTTTCGGATTATGCTTCTGTAATTTCTAATTTTTGGTTTATTCTTCTGTTATTTCTACTTATTCAGCTTATTCTTACCTTATTTCTGCCTTTTCCTCTTATTCTTCTGTTCATCCTTCTTGTTCTTCTAGTTCTTATGTTCTTCTTGTACTTCTATATCTCCTTTTTATTCTTCTTCATCTTCCTCTGTTTCCTCTGCATTTTCAGCTTTTACAATTACTACTTCGTTTTCTGCTTCTTCTGTTTCTTCCTCAGATTATTCTTCTGTTATTTCTACCTTTGTGGCTTATTCTTCTGTTATTTCTACTTTTTCAGCTTATTCTGCTTTTTCTCCTTTTTCGTCTTATTCTTCTGTTTCTCGTTCTTGTTTTTCTTGTTCTTCTAGTTCTTCTTGTTCTTTTTGTAGTTCTACATCGCCTTCTTCTTCTTCAACTTCTTCTGTCTCTTCTGCATTTTCTGCTTGTTCAATTACTTCTTCGTTTTCTGGTTCTTCTTTTTCTTCTTCAGCTTATTCCTCTGTCATTTCTGCCTTTTCGGCTTATGCTTCTGTTATTTCTACCTTTTTGGCTTATTCTTCTGTTATTTGTGCTTTTTCGTCTTTTTCTTCTGTTTCTACTTCTTTTTCGTCTTGTTCTTCTAGTTCTTCTTGTTCTTCTTGAAGTTCTACTTCTTCATCTTCTTCTGTTCATCTTCATAGGTTATGCATTTTCTGCTTTTTCAATTACTTCTTCGTTTTCTGCTTCTTCTGTTTCTTCTTCAGCTTATTATTCTGTCATTTCTGCCTTTTTGGCTTATGCTTCTCTTATTTCTACTTTTTGGCTTATTTCTTCTGTTATTTCTACTTATTCAGCTTATTCTTCTCTTATTTCTGCTTTTTCATCTTATTCTTCTGTTTCTCCTTCTTGTTCTTCTTGTTCTTCTAATTCTTCTAGTTCTTCTTGTTGTTCTACATCTCCTTCTTCTTCATCTTCCTTTGTTTCTTCTGCATTTTCTGCTTTTTCAATTACTCCTTCGTTTTCTGCTGCTTCTGTTTCTTCTGCAGATTATCCTTCTGTCGTTTCTGTCTTTTCGGGTTTTGTTTCTGTTATTTCTACCTTTTTGGCTTATTCTTCTGTTATTTCTACTTTTTCAGGTTATTCTTCTGTTATTTCTGATTTTTCGTCTTATTCTTCTGTTTCTTCTTCTTGTTCTTCTTGTTCTTTCATTCTTCTTCTTCTTCTTTTTGTTGTACATCTCCTTCTTCTTCTTCTTCATCTTTTTTTGTTTCTTCTTCATTTTCTGCTTTTCCAATTACTTCTTCTTTTTCTGCTTCTTCCGTTTCTTCTTCAGCTTATTCTTCTGTCATTTCTGCCTTTTCGTCTTATGCTTCTGTTATTTCTACCTTTTTGGCTTATTCTTCTCTTATTTCTGCTTTTTCGTCTTATTCTTCTGTTTCTACTTCTTTTCCTTCTAGTTCTTCTTTTTCTTCTTGCAGTTCTACATCTCCTTCTTCTCTTCCTCATCTTCATTGTTCTGCATTTTCTGCTTTTTCAATTATTTATGCTTCTTCTACTTCTTATTCAGCTTATTCTATTATTTCTGCTTTTTCGTCTTATTCTTCTGTTTCTCCTTCTTGTTCTTCTAGTTCTTCTAGTTCTTCTTGTTCTTCTTGTAGTTCTACATCTCCTACTATTTCATCTTCCTCTGTTTCCCCTGCATTTTCTGCTTTTTCAATTACTTCCTCTTTTTCTGCTTCTTCTGCTTCTTCTTCAGCTTATTCTGTTATTTCTGCTTTTTCGGGTTATTCTTCTGTTATCTCTGCTCTTTCAGCTTATTCTTCTTTCTGCTTTTTCCTATTATACTTATGTTTCTTCTTCTTGTTCTTCTTGTGTTTCTAGTTCTTCTTGTTCTACTCGTAGTTCTACATCTCCTTCTTCTTCTTCATCTTCTTCTGTTTCTTCTACATTTTTTGCTTTTTCATGTACTTCTTCTGCTTCTTTTTCAGCTTATTCTTCTTTTATTTCTGCTCTTTCGGCTTATTCTTCTGTTATTTCTGCTTTTTCGGCGTATTCTGTTATCTCTGCTTTTTCCTCTTATTCTTCTATTTCTACTTCTTGTTCTTCTTGATCTTTTAGTTCTTCTTGTTCTTCTTTTAGTTCTACATCTCCTTCTTCTTCATCTTCTTCTGTTTCTTCTGCAATTTTTGCTTTTTCAATTACTTCCACTTCTTTTGCTTTTTCTGCTTCTTCCTCAGCTGAATCTTCTGTTATTTCTGCTTTTTGGCTTATTCTTCTGTTATTTCTGCTATTTCGTCTTATTTTTCTGTTATTTCTGCTTTTTCCTCTTATTCTTCTCCTTCTACTTCTTGTTCTTTATGTTCTTCTAGTTATTCATGTTCTTCTGTAGTTCTACATCACCCTCCTCTTCTTCTTCATCTTCTTCTGTTTCTTCTGCACATTTGTTTTTTCAATTACTTCTTCTTCTGCTTTCTGCTTCTTCAGCTGATTCTTCTGATTCTTCTGTTATTTCTGCTTTTTCGGCTTATGCTTCTGTAATTTCTAATTTTTGGTTTATTCTTCTGTTATTTCTACTTATTCAGCTTATTCTTACGTTATTTCTGCCTTTTCCTCTTATTCTTCTGTTCATCCTTCTTGTTCTTCTAGTTCTTATGTTCTTCTTGTACTTCTATATCTCCTTTTTATTCTTCTTCATCTTCCTCTGTTTCCTCTGCATTTTCAGCTTTTACAATTACTACTTCGTTTTCTGCTTCTTCTGTTTCTTCTTCAGATTATTCTTCTGTTATTTCTACCTTTTTGGCTTATTCTTCTGTTATTTCCACTTATTCAGCTTATTCTTCTCTTATTTCTGCTTTTTCGTCTTATTCTTCTGTTTCTCCTTCTTATTGTACTTGTTCTTCTATTTCTTTTTGTTCTTCTTGTAGTTCTACTTCTCCTTCTTCTTCTCTTCTCCATCTTCCTCTGTTTCTTCTGCGTTTACTGCTTTTTCAATTACTTTCGTTTTCTGCTTCTTCTGTTTCTTCTTCAGCTTATTCTTCTGTCATTATTGCCTTATTGGCTTATGCTTCTGTAATTTATAACTTTTGGCTTATTCTTCAGTTACTTCTACTTTTTCAGCTCATTCTTATGTTATTTCTGGTTTTTCATCTTATTCTTCTTTTCTCCTTCTTCTTGTTCTTCTAGTTCTTCATTTACTTCTACATCTCCTTCTTCTTCTTCATCTAACTCTCTTTTTTTGCATTTTCTGCTTTTTCAATTATCTCTTCGTTTTCTGCTTCTTCTGTTTCTACTTAAGGTTATTCTTCTGTCATATCTGCCGTTTCTGCTTATGCTTCTGTTATTTGTACCTTTTTGGCGTATTCTTCTGTTATTTCTGCTTTTTCGTCTTTTTCTTCTGTTTCTACTTCTTCTTGTTCTTCTAGTTCTTCTTGTAGTTCTACATCTCTTTCTTCTTCATTTTCTGTTCTGCATTTTCTGCTTTTGCATTTACTTATGCTTCTTCTGCTTCTTATTCTTCTTATTCTTCTATTATTTCTGCTTTTTCGACTTATTCTTCTGTTTCTCTTCTTGTTCTTCTTGTTCTGCTAGTTCTTCTTGTTCTTCTTGTAGTTCTACATCTCCTTCTTCTTATTATTCATCTTCCTCTCTTTCTTCAGCATTTTTTGCTTTTTCAATTACTTCTTCGTTTTCTGGTACTTCTGTTTCTTCTTCAGCTTATTCTTTTGTCATTTCTGCTTTTTCGGATTATGCTTCTGTAATTTCTAATTTTTGGTTTATTCTTCTGTTATTTCTACTTATTCAGCTTATTCTTACGTTATTTCTGCCTTTTCCTCTTATTCTTCTGTTCATCCTTCTTGTTCTTCTAGTTCTTATGTTCTTCTTGTACTTCTATATCTCCTTTTTATTCTTCTTCATCTTCCTCTGTTTCCTCTGCATTTTCTGCTTTTACAATGACTACTTCGTTTTCTGCTTCTTCTGTTTCTTCCTCAGATTATTCTTCTGTGATTTCTACCTTTGTGGCTTATTCTTCTGTTATTTCTACTTTTTCAGCTTATTCTGCTTTTTCTCCTTTTTCGTCTTATTCTTCTGTTTCTCGTTCTTGTTTTTCTTGTTCTTCTAGTTCTTCTTGTTCTTTTTGTAGTTCTACATCGCCTTCTTCTTCTTCAACTTCTTCTGTCTCTTCTGCATTTTCTGCTTGTTCAATTACTTCTTCGTTTTCTGGTTCTTCTTTTTCTTCTTCAGCTTATTCCTCTGTCATTTCTGCCTTTTCGGCTTATGCTTCTGTTATTTCTACCTTTTTGGCTTATTCTTCTGTTATTTGTGCTTTTTCGTCTTTTTCTTCTGTTTCTACTTCTTTTTCTTCTTGTACTTCTAGTTCTTCTTGTTCTTCTTGAAGTTCTACTTCTCCTTCATCTTCTTCTGTTCATCTTCATAGGTTATGCATTTTCTGCTTTTTCAATTACTTCTTCGTTTTCTGCTTCTTCTGTTTCTTCTTCAGCTTATTATTCTGTCATTTCTGCCTTTTTGGCTTATGCTTCTGTTATTTCTACTTTTTGGCTTATTTCTTCTGTTATTTCTACTTATTCAGCTTATTCTTCTCTTATTTCTGCTTTTTCATCTTATTCTTCTGTTTCTCCTTCTTGTTCTTCTTGTTCTTCTTGTTCTTCTAGTTCTTCTTGTTGTTCTACATCTCCTTCTTCTTCATCTTCCTTTGTTTCTTCTGCATTTTCTGCTTTTTCAATTACTCCTTCGTTTTCTGCTGCTTCTGTTTCTTCTGCAGATTATACTTCTGTCGTTTTTGTCTTTTCGGGTTTTGTTTCTGTTATTTCTACCTTTTTGGCTTATTCTTCTGTTATTTCTACTTTTTCAGGTTATTCTTCTGTTATTTCTGATTTTTCGTCTTATTCTTCTGTTTCTTCTTCTTGTTCTTATTGTTCTTTCATTCTTCTTCTTCTTTTTGTTGTACATCTCCTTCTTCTTCTTCTTCATCTTTTTTTGTTTCTTCTTCATTTTCTGCTTTTCCAATTACTTCTTCTTTTTCTGCTTCTTCCGTTTCTTCTTCAGCTTATTCTTCTGTCATTTCTGCCTTTTCGTCTTATGCTTCTGTTATTTCTACCTTTTTGGCTTATTCTTCTCTTATTTCTGCTTTTTCGTCTTATTCTTCTGTTTCTACTTCTTTTCCTTCTAGTTCTTCTTTTTCTTCTTGCAGTTCTACATCTCCTTCTTCTCTTCCTCATCTTCATTGTTCTGCATTTTCTGCTTTTTCAATTATTTATGCTTCTTCTACTTCTTATTCAGCTTATTCTATTATTTCTGCTTTTTCGTCTTATTCTTCTGTTTCTCCTTCTTGTTCTTCTAGTTCTTCTAGTTCTTCTTGTTCTTCTTGTAGTTCTACATCTCCTACTATTTCATCTTCCTCTGTTTCCCCTGCATTTTCTGCTTTTTCAATTACTTCCTCTTTTTCTGCTTCTTCTGCTTCTTCTTCAGCTTATTCTGTTATTTCTGCTTTTTCGGGTTATTCTTCTGTTATCTCTGCTTTTTCAGCTTATTCTTCTTTCTGCTTTTTCCTATTATACTTATGTTTCTTCTTCTTGTTCTTCTTGTGTTTCTAGTTCTTCTTGTTCTACTCGTAGTTCTACATCTCCTTCTTCTTCATCTTCTTCTGTTTCTTCTACATTTTTTGCTTTTTCATGTACTTCTTCTGCTTCTTTTTCAGCTTATTCTTCTTTTATTTCTGCTCTTTCGGCTTATTCTTCTGTTATTTCTGCTTTTTCGGCGTATTCTGTTATCTCTGCTTTTTCCTCTTATTCTTCTATTTCTACTTCTTGTTCTTCTTGATATTTTAGTTCTTCTTGTTCTTCTTTTAGTTCTACATCTCCTTCTTCTTCATCTTCTTCATCTTTTTCTGTTTCTTCTGCAATTTTTGCTTTTTCAATTACTTCCACTTCTTTTGCTTTTTCTGCTTCTTCCTCAGCTGAATCTTCTGTTATTTCTGCTTTTTGGCTTATTCTTCTGTTATTTCTGCTATTTCGTCTTATTTTTTTGTTATTTCTGCTTTTTCCTCTTATTCTTCTCCTTCTACTTCTTGTTCTTTATGTTCTTCTAGTTATTCATGTTCTTCTGTAGTTCTACATCACCCTCCTCTTCTTCTTCATCTTCTTCTGTTTCTTCTGCACATTTGTTTTTTCAATTACTTCTTCTTCTGCCTTCTGCTTCTTCAGCTGATTCTTCTGATTCTTCTGTTATTTCTGCTTTTTCGGCTTATGCTTCTGTAATTTCTAATTTTTGGTTTATTCTTCTGTTATTTCTACTTATTCAGCTTATTCTTACGTTATTTCTGCCTTTTCCTCTTGTTCTTCTGTTCATCCTTCTTGTTCTTCTAGTTCTTATGTTCTTCTTGTACTTCTATATCTCCTTTTTATTCTTCTTCATCTTCCTCTGTTTCCTCTGCATTTTCAGCTTTTACAATTACTACTTCGTTTTCTGCTTCTTCTGTTTCTTCTTCAGATTATTCTTCTGTTATTTCTACCTTTTTGGCTTATTCTTCTGTTATTTCCACTTATTCAGCTTATTCTTCTCTTATTTCTGCTTTTTCGTCTTATTCTTCTGTTTCTCCTTCTTATTGTACTTGTTCTTCTATTTCTTTTTGTTCTTCTTGTAGTTCTACTTCTCCTTCTTCTTCTCTTCTCCATCTTCCTCTGTTTCTTCTGCGTTTACTGCTTTTTCAATTACTTTCGTTTTCTGCTTCTTCTGTTTCTTCTTCAGCTTATTCTTCTGTCATTATTGCCTTATTGGCTTATGCTTCTGTAATTTATAACTTTTGGCTTATTCTTCAGTTACTTCTACTTTTTCAGCTCATTCTTATGTTATTTCTGGTTTTTCATCTTATTCTTCTTTTCTCCTTCTTCTTGTTCTTCTCGTTCTTCATTTACTTCTACATCTCCTTCTTCTTCTTCATCTAACTCTCTTTTTTTGCATTTTCTGCTTTTTCAATTATCTCTTCGTTTTCTGCTTCTTCTGTTTCTACTTAAGGTTATTCTTCTGTCATATCTGCCGTTTCTGCTTATGCTTCTGTTATTTGTACCTTTTTGGCGTATTCTTCTGTTATTTCTGCTTTTTCGTCTTTTTCTTCTGTTTCTACTTCTTCTTGTTCTTCTAGTTCTTCTTGTAGTTCTACATCTCTTTCTTCTTCATTTTCTGTTCTGCATTTTCTGCTTTTGCATTTACTTATGCTTCTTCTGCTTCTTATTCTTCTTATTCTTCTATTATTTCTGCTTTTTCGACTTATTCTTCTGTTTCTCTTCTTGTTCTTCTTGTTCTGCTAGTTCTTCTTGTTCTTCTTGTAGTTCTACATCTCCTTCTTCTTATTATTCATCTTCCTCTCTTTCTTCAGCATTTTTTGCTTTTTCAATTACTTCTTCGTTTTCTGGTACTTCTGTTTCTTCTTCAGCTTATTCTTTTGTCATTTCTGCTTTTTCGGATTATGCTTCTGTAATTTCTAATTTTTGGTTTATTCTTCTGTTATTTCTACTTATTCAGCTTATTCTTACGTTATTTCTGCCTTTTCCTCTTATTCTTCTGTTCATCCTTCTTGTTCTTCTAGTTCTTATGTTCTTCTTGTACTTCTATATCTCCTTTTTATTCTTCTTCATCTTCCTCTGTTTCCTCTGCATTTTCTGCTTTTACAATGACTACTTCGTTTTCTGCTTCTTCTGTTTCTTCCTCAGATTATTCTTCTGTGATTTCTACCTTTGTGGCTTATTCTTCTGTTATTTCTACTTTTTCAGCTTATTCTGCTTTTTCTCCTTTTTCGTCTTATTCTTCTGTTTCTCGTTCTTGTTTTTCTTGTTCTTCTAGTTCTTCTTGTTCTTTTTGTAGTTCTACATCGCCTTCTTCTTCTTCAACTTCTTCTGTCTCTTCTGCATTTTCTGCTTGTTCAATTACTTCTTCGTTTTCTGGTTCTTCTTTTTCTTCTTCAGCTTATTCCTCTGTCATTTCTGCCTTTTCGGCTTATGCTTCTGTTATTTCTACCTTTTTGGCTTATTCTTCTGTTATTTGTGCTTTTTCGTCTTTTTCTTCTGTTTCTACTTCTTTTTCTTCTTGTACTTCTAGTTCTTCTTGTTCTTCTTGAAGTTCTACTTCTCCTTCATCTTCTTCTGTTCATCTTCATAGGTTATGCATTTTCTGCTTTTTCAATTACTTCTTCGTTTTCTGCTTCTTCTGTTTCTTCTTCAGCTTATTATTCTGTCATTTCTGCCTTTTTGGCTTATGCTTCTGTTATTTCTACTTTTTGGCTTATTTCTTCTGTTATTTCTACTTATTCAGCTTATTCTTCTCTTATTTCTGCTTTTTCATCTTATTCTTCTGTTTCTCCTTCTTGTTCTTCTTGTTCTTCTTGTTCTTCTAGTTCTTCTTGTTGTTCTACATCTCCTTCTTCTTCATCTTCCTTTGTTTCTTCTGCATTTTCTGCTTTTTCAATTACTCCTTCGTTTTCTGCTGCTTCTGTTTCTTCTGCAGATTATACTTCTGTCGTTTTTGTCTTTTCGGGTTTTGTTTCTGTTATTTCTACCTTTTTGGCTTATTCTTCTGTTATTTCTACTTTTTCAGGTTATTCTTCTGTTATTTCTGATTTTTCGTCTTATTCTTCTGTTTCTTCTTCTTGTTCTTATTGTTCTTTCATTCTTCTTCTTCTTTTTGTTGTACATCTCCTTCTTCTTCTTCTTCATCTTTTTTTGTTTCTTCTTCATTTTCTGCTTTTCCAATTACTTCTTCTTTTTCTGCTTCTTCCGTTTCTTCTTCAGCTTATTCTTCTGTCATTTCTGCCTTTTCGTCTTATGCTTCTGTTATTTCTACCTTTTTGGCTTATTCTTCTCTTATTTCTGCTTTTTCGTCTTATTCTTCTGTTTCTACTTCTTTTCCTTCTAGTTCTTCTTTTTCTTCTTGCAGTTCTACATCTCCTTCTTCTCTTCCTCATCTTCATTGTTCTGCATTTTCTGCTTTTTCAATTATTTATGCTTCTTCTACTTCTTATTCAGCTTATTCTATTATTTCTGCTTTTTCGTCTTATTCTTCTGTTTCTCCTTCTTGTTCTTCTAGTTCTTCTAGTTCTTCTTGTTCTTCTTGTAGTTCTACATCTCCTACTATTTCATCTTCCTCTGTTTCCCCTGCATTTTCTGCTTTTTCAATTACTTCCTCTTTTTCTGCTTCTTCTGCTTCTTCTTCAGCTTATTCTGTTATTTCTGCTTTTTCGGGTTATTCTTCTGTTATCTCTGCTTTTTCAGCTTATTCTTCTTTCTGCTTTTTCCTATTATACTTATGTTTCTTCTTCTTGTTCTTCTTGTGTTTCTAGTTCTTCTTGTTCTACTCGTAGTTCTACATCTCCTTCTTCTTCATCTTCTTCTGTTTCTTCTACATTTTTTGCTTTTTCATGTACTTCTTCTGCTTCTTTTTCAGCTTATTCTTCTTTTATTTCTGCTCTTTCGGCTTATTCTTCTGTTATTTCTGCTTTTTCGGCGTATTCTGTTATCTCTGCTTTTTCCTCTTATTCTTCTATTTCTACTTCTTGTTCTTCTTGATATTTTAGTTCTTCTTGTTCTTCTTTTAGTTCTACATCTCCTTCTTCTTCATCTTCTTCATCTTTTTCTGTTTCTTCTGCAATTTTTGCTTTTTCAATTACTTCCACTTCTTTTGCTTTTTCTGCTTCTTCCTCAGCTGAATCTTCTGTTATTTCTGCTTTTTGGCTTATTCTTCTGTTATTTCTGCTATTTCGTCTTATTTTTTTGTTATTTCTGCTTTTTCCTCTTATTCTTCTCCTTCTACTTCTTGTTCTTTATGTTCTTCTAGTTATTCATGTTCTTCTGTAGTTCTACATCACCCTCCTCTTCTTCTTCATCTTCTTCTGTTTCTTCTGCACATTTGTTTTTTCAATTACTTCTTCTTCTGCCTTCTGCTTCTTCAGCTGATTCTTCTGATTCTTCTGTTATTTCTGCTTTTTCGGCTTATGCTTCTGTAATTTCTAATTTTTGGTTTATTCTTCTGTTATTTCTACTTATTCAGCTTATTCTTACGTTATTTCTGCCTTTTCCTCTTGTTCTTCTGTTCATCCTTCTTGTTCTTCTAGTTCTTATGTTCTTCTTGTACTTCTATATCTCCTTTTTATTCTTCTTCATCTTCCTCTGTTTCCTCTGCATTTTCAGCTTTTACAATTACTACTTCGTTTTCTGCTTCTTCTGTTTCTTCTTCAGATTATTCTTCTGTTATTTCTACCTTTTTGGCTTATTCTTCTGTTATTTCCACTTATTCAGCTTATTCTTCTCTTATTTCTGCTTTTTCGTCTTATTCTTCTGTTTCTCCTTCTTATTGTACTTGTTCTTCTATTTCTTTTTGTTCTTCTTGTAGTTCTACTTCTCCTTCTTCTTCTCTTCTCCATCTTCCTCTGTTTCTTCTGCGTTTACTGCTTTTTCAATTACTTTCGTTTTCTGCTTCTTCTGTTTCTTCTTCAGCTTATTCTTCTGTCATTATTGCCTTATTGGCTTATGCTTCTGTAATTTATAACTTTTGGCTTATTCTTCAGTTACTTCTACTTTTTCAGCTCATTCTTATGTTATTTCTGGTTTTTCATCTTATTCTTCTTTTCTCCTTCTTCTTGTTCTTCTCGTTCTTCATTTACTTCTACATCTCCTTCTTCTTCTTCTTCTTCTTCATCTAACTCTCTTTTTTTGCATTTTCTGCTTTTTCAATTATGTGTTCGTTTTCTGCTTCTTCTGTTTCTACTTAAGATTATTCTTCTGTCATATCTGCCGTTTCTGCTTATGCTTCTGTTATTTGTACCTTTTTGGCGTATTCTTCTGTTATTTCTGCTTTTTCGTCTTTTTCTTCTGTTTCTACTTCTTCTTGTTCTTCTAGTTCTTCTTGTAGTTCTACATCTCTTTCTTCTTCATTTTCTGTTCTGCATTTTCTGCTTTTGCATTTACTTATGCTTCTTCTGCTTCTTCTTCATCTTATTCTTCTATTCATTTCTGCCTTTTTCGTCTTATGCTTCTGTTATTTCTACCTTTTTGGCTTATTCTTCTCTTATTTCTGCTTTTTCGTCTTATTCTTCTGTTTCTACTTCTTTTCCTTCTAGTTCTTCTTTTTCTTCTTGCAGTTCTACATCTCCTTCTTCTCTTCCTCATCTTCATTGTTCTGCATTTTCTGCTTTTTCAATTATTTATGCTTCTTCTACTTCTTATTCAGCTTATTCTATTATTTCTGCTTTTTCGTCTTATTCTTCTGTTTCTCCTTCTTGTTCTTCTAGTTCTTGTAGTTCTTCTTGTTCTTCTTGTAGTTCTACATCTCCTACTATTTCATCTTCCTCTGTTTCCCCTGCATTTTCTGCTTTTTCAATTACTTCCTCTTTTTCTGCTTCTTCTGCTTCTTCTTCAGCTTATTCTGTTATTTCTGCTTTTTCGGGTTATTCTTCTGTTATCTCTGCTCTTTCAGCTTATTCTTCTTTCTGCTTTTTCCTATTATACTTATGTTTCTTCTTCTTGTTCTTCTTGTGTTTCTAGTTCTTCTTGTTCTACTCGTAGTTCTACATCTCCTTCTTCTTCTTCATCTTCTTCTGTTTC
>NW_028167805.1:0-35981 GCF_964194135.1 Talpa europaea
CATCTGGTCTTTAAGCATTTAAAGCGAGACAAAAATGGTGTGTGTGTGAGATAGAGGGAGAGCCTATCGACTGTACATTTCAGGCAATGACCTTTTGAATGAGTGTTACCGTTTTCATGCATATTCATATTCACGGCCCAAATGCACTGCCTATCTGCAATCGCATGGCTTAAATTTAGGGAAAAATGGGCTTAGGCACCTGGATCACTGATTTCAGGACAGTGTATAGACATATTGCCCTAAGGCCAATAACAAAGATTACATTACACTATTTCATTAGCAGTCCAAGAATGAAAAACATTTAGAAGTTCTGCTGCTTTGTTATTCATTAATAAGTAAAACCTCTTGGACATTTTCCACAATTCAGGAACTGAGCTAAGTCTTCCATTTGGCAATCATTTTACTTTGAAAAACAATCTGCAAATGATCTTTATATAATACTTTTGAAATAGTATTACTCAATGCATCAGTAGCAACCACACTGAGTTATTGTCCAAGCAGCCCATTCTCTTCCGAGAGGTTAGATAACTGTGACCACTGGAAGTATTTGAACTATAGAAATTTTAACTGGCCCTCTTCAGCTGATTATTTAATCATAAACCTATACCTTAATTCCTAAAAATCAAAAGGCAATTTCATTCATCTGAGAATACTTTGATTATGCCCCAGCTGTCTTCATTTTTAATTTTAAAGTCTACACAGATCTTAGGTTACATCTGATGATCTGATGGGTTTCCATATTTCCTGTAGAGGTTTATAGAGAAATTGCCAAACAGCATGAGAGTCACTTCCTCAAATAACCGCCTGTCACTCTCTGCTGCTCAGCCTGCCTCCCCCCAGCTCTACAGAGAATGTTCTTCTCATTCCCAGTGGGCTCCTCCCCTCCAAACTACTGTGCACTTTGTTAGAGTGATTTTTCTTTCTTTCTTTTTTTTAAGATTTATTTATTTTTATACAAGAGCTGGGGTACAGGCCACAGGTGCAGGACGGTGAGAGGATTCACCAGAGACAGAGCAGGGAGCAGAATAGTCAGAAGGACCGAAACACACTGCTGAGGGGAGCAGCCGGCATGACAGGAGAGGTCTGCCTTGCCATGTGGGAATCTCCATGGCCGGCTGAGAATCCAACCCGCGCTGCAGAGGCTGAGGACAGCTTCACAGTGCTGAGCTCAACCTGCTGCACCACTGGGGAAGCCCTAGAGTGACTTTTCTAACTAACAAACCTAACCTCGTTATCACCCTGTTCAAAATGTTCCCGTCTATGCTACTGCCACCAGGACAGGTAATTCTTCACCATTAGGTTATACTTTATGTCCTAGCAATTTATAACCATTTATAACCATTAATTTCTCAAAGATAAACCACCCCTCATTTGTGGCCTTTGTACATGCTCTCTCTTCTGCCTAGAAAGCCTCCAATTTCTATGCCTGCAAATCACCATCCACATACTTGGATATTTTCTGACTCCCCAGTTAACCAAGGTATTCTCTGTGTTCCCTGTGCATTTTATCACTTGTCTGCAAGTAATAAAACAAGTAGATTCTGAGTCCTAAGAAAGTCAACAAGAGTAGAAGCAGTAGAACATAAGGATAAGCAAGACATACTAAATTGTTACAATTTACAGAATTTTCTATCATGGTTTGAAGAGGTAACATGTCAAAGAAATCCACAGTAGCTTGAGGAGAACTCAATGTGCATTATAGCAATCTGACAGATCTCACTAAAAATTTTATACCTTCAGAAATTAATTCTGAGGATTTAATATACAGAGAATCAACAGGCTATGAATGACTGTTGCCATGGATGAGAACAGGTAACTTGCCCCAGGCATTACATCTGCAGGAAGACAGGTTTTCAAATGCAGATTTCCAAGCAGCTTATAGATGGCAAGATTCCAAAGGAACCACCATTTCATTCCATGAACCTAATACTCTGAGAACACCTTCTATTTTTCCCATTCTATCTTCTATTCATTATTCCATATTCCTTTGTCGATTTTTTTTTTAAAGATTTATTCATCTATGCATACAAGAACCAGGTACAGGCCAGAGACATGGGAGGGTGAGAGGATTCACCAGAGACAGAGTGGGGAGCAGAACAGACAGAAGGACCGAAAACACTGCTGAGGGGAGCAGCGGGCAAGACAGGAGAGGTCTGCTGCGCCATGTGGTCTCTCCCTGGCCTGGTCAGTAGTCGAACCCTTGCTGCAGAGGCTGCGGACAGCTTCACAGCACTGTGCTCAACCCCGAGACACTGGGGAGGCCCTTTTTGTCAATTTTTTTTTAATATGAAGAATGGAGGCTTGAAGCTTCTCCAGATTGTGTGCTCCTGATCCCCTTCTCCTGCCCCCAGCACTGTCCCTCCCCTACCCACTATGCTAAGTGTTTCCTAGGGTAGTTTAAAATTAATCAAAATAACAGATTAAACTGTGGTTCATTCTATGCAGACCAAATCCAGGCAGGCATGAGAATAGGTGGTGGAGAATAAGAAACTGACACAGTAGCTCTAGATAAGGAATAATATGAAACAGCTCTTGTTTTTGAAAATATTCCTATACCTTAGCGCCCTGCTCTCTTAGGTTTCTTCTATTTACTTTTCATACATAGTTTCTTCAAGTTTCCCTGGTCCTGATGTCAGCAGCCTTTCTCTGTGGTTTTTCAGGTATCCCTTCTCTTATATGCCATCAAGTTAAAGTCATGTCTACCTTTCATTTGCAGCTGGATTGAGGAAGCAACATGATCTTTTGAGTCAAATAGATGACTGAGGCCAGGTTAGCCACTGAGCTAACTTTTTTTTTTTTTAAACAAGATTTCTTAACTTTTTTTGAACATCATCATTTTTTAAAGAGCAAAAGTCGTCAGTGTTTGAGGGATTTGAGGTGAATGTGTTGAGGCTTCATTCTGCAGGAGAAATGACCTTACAGAAAGATGTCTATGACTTCTCTCTAAAAGCAAATTAATTACTAGAGCTAAAAAAAAAAGAGGATATGTATTAAATACTGTGTTGGTGAGCCTAGAATAGAGACACAGGTATAGACTGGAATCCAAGCCAGCCTGGGAACCGGGAAATTTAACAAATGCACTTTTAGTGCTACAGCCCCAATTTAGCCCTTTTCACTAAACATACTATTCATTTAACTTTGCTCTTACAGATTTCACACTTACAAGGCACCTTATTTTCCCCTACCTAGGGAGAAATGGCTGCTTCTTCAGTTTTTTTTTTTTTTTTTTTTTTTGGCTAGTATTATTTAGTACAGATCCAACCTCTGAATCAGTGAATTTAGTGTTTAATTTTAAATTATTCATTCAATAAATATTTATCTTCTATTCATGAAGAGCCTATTATGTCCCATGTACTAGATTTGTTAATGGGTGTGCAGTGTTGATCAGAATTGGTTCCTAACTTCACATAGGACTACTTGACTAGGAAACAGACATACTGACACTCACACGATTACAGGATAATTAAGTGCAATCAAAATAAAAATCTATTCCAAGCCTAGAAATAGGAGGGAAGGGATCATGGACCAGAGATAGATCATTAGGATAATGAGGCCCTCTGAGAAAACCGTATAGCCTGTGTCTCTTCATTTGTTTCAACTTTATTTCATTTCCATAACCACCACAATCAAAGGTCAATGAGAACATCAAGTGATATAATGTATATACCACAGGCATTAGATAATAGCTTTTTTCTATTCCTACTTCTCCAAATTACTCCAATTAAGACTTCTAAAGATTTTTTCCCTCTATATCTTAACAAATAATTACTTGGGCAAACATCAACAGCATGAAATTGTAGTTGCAAACACAAAGCAGAAGAAAGGCTGTGAAGAAATTATACTGATAAACTTTAGTAAAATCCAGATTTTAAAATTCTTTGAAAAAAATAATATACACACAATTTTCCATTCATCATGTATTAAAACCTGGATTCTATAAAAATAAAAAAGCTTGATAGCTTTATTTCCACATTTTATGAATCCTGCTGATGTTCCCTATTCTAATAAAAATATAAAACAGTAATAAAAGAAACTAAAGTTACTAAGCTGGTAAGTTATGCCACTATAATGAACTGTAATGGGGGTATTTTGTTTGAGTTTAAGATCAATATGATTTATTACCAGATGCTCTACTGATAAAGCTGATAATGTAGTAATCAGAGAAGTAAAATTCACCTAGAGCTTCACATATGTTTTCATCTCTACTTATAAATTTAATTTATTGTAGCTTTGCCTGATACACCAGCTCCTCAGTGTTGGAAAACCCAATGGGACACATTATTTAGTACCGCTTTAATGTTACTAAATTCCACTATTACACAAAATCTATAGAGCATAAGAAATGGGAAGAAAAAGCTCTATGATAAAAAATAAAGACTGTATGGGATAAACAATTTTTAACGCCTTCTATTATTTTCAATCTGTTATATAATTCACTTTCCTCCTTTTGTTCCACCACAACAGCATCTTGCCCTCCTTTTCTGTGATCAGAACTTGATCTATCCCCTCCAGTGTCCAGAATGATCTTGCTCCCACATAAATATCAGCTAACTTTCATACTCTCATCGCTCAAAACCCATTTTTTCTCTCTGACTTTCCAATGATTGGAGGCTTCTACATTTTAAAATAAATCCAAGTCTGTCTTTTAGAATGAGAGTTATCTTTCATTTACCTATTTTCTCAGCCAAACTCTTCAATTTCTTCCTATCTGCTCTCTCCAGTATTTATCATTTACATCCTCTCTTTCCTTAATACTCTGAAAAATGACATACTTACCTACCACTCTTTCTTGAAGCCTCCAAGAGCTGGTCCTATTCTAAGCCCCATTCTCAGTCGTGTGGCTGGCTCACCAGCAGGAGTATCTGATTCTGCAGAATTATTTCTCCCAGAATTTCCTTTGGCCTTTCACCACAGTGGCCCTCTGTGGCTTTTATTGACTTCTTTAGGCTTCTAAATTTCTCTTGATCTCATTTCCATTGTCCACTGGGTCATTTTCACGATTCTCTATGTTTTTTTAATAATATTAACTACTCAAAAATTGTTGCCTTAAGTCCTCCTGCTCCATATGATTTTACTCTGTATTATTTTAGTTCCTCTAAATATGTCATTGGAACTTCAGAATAATGCACATTTTGTTAACCACCATCTTCCTTTCTAGTTTTGGTCTTTTTTCTCAGCTTCTTATATGGGGGTGTTACAAGTTTCATCTCCTCCTCACTCATACTGGAAATTCTGGCACCATCTTTGATTCCTCTGACCCCATTATTCCATTATCTCAACAGACACAAAATCCCATTAAGTTTGATCTCAACTGGGAGTCACATCTGCTTCCACATCATCATCCTATGTCACTACTAGGTCCTGCTCTGATGGCATCTCTTGAGCAACATAATGGCCTCCAAAGTCTGTTGTCTGTTATTCCCTCCTTTTCAAACCACTGCGCACAGCTCTCAGATAACTTCTTTTTGAAGATCCAAATTAAGATTTCTATGTTCAAATGCATTCCAATAGAAGACAAAGATCCTTCACCATCAAAGCTCTCCAAGAATTGGTTCCGTTCTAATCTTCCAACTATTCTTTCTTACACAAGTACCAGTCTAATTGAATTCCTGTGCAGTAAGTAATGTCTTGTTCTTCCATCCTTATTATCTATGCTCATGATGTTCTATTTGAAAGCCATTTTCTCATGTCTGTCCTCACATCATACTTATCCTTCAATGCCTATTTTATATGCTACCTTGGACGTGATGGTACCATTTATTGAATGATCATCATGTGCTAGGCACATAAAGCTCTACAGGTGTCAATCATTGTATTTTAAATTGACAAACAACTCCTAGTTTCAGATGGGGAAATAGTCTCAAGAGAATGAGCAATTTATTCAAGACATCCCTGTTGGATGGTAGGTAGGCCTGTGATTCTAAAACTTTCTGAACCTAGTTAACCACTGTAACTTGCCCTTCACTTACTGCTCTCCATAAATACCCTCAACTTCATTTGTTTTTTATAACATTTATTACTCTGTACCTCATTTCATGGCTTTAATTTACATGACAAATGTTCTAGTTACTATATGGACGATCTCTGGAGAGCTCGTGTCTTTATATATTATGTTTACTTCATAAATGCTTATGCCTGAATGGGTAAATTTACTATTCCTCTATTAGAAATGTACCATGTGTTTCTACTATCCACTTCATCATATATTAATTACATCTTCTGATGAAGTAATCAGTGATTTTGAAATTAGATGCAAATGTTTATTTTCCATGATGTCTCCACATGAACCACTACTCTAAATAAGTTCAAATGTACACTCTCTAAAACAAAATGCCCATTGCCAGCTCTGCCTTTACTCTTATGCTTTGTTTTTGTGGACTGTCACCTGCCTCTTCCCAAGCAATGCATGAATCTTTTTTCAAAGTTCAGCAAAAGAAACACAAACTTACAAATGTCTCCATAGGCAAGTGACTATTACATTGATAAATATTTGGAGAGGATAATATTATTTTATGATACATTATTCAATAGCTGTCAAATCTCCACAGATTCCCAGGTCTCTACAGAAGTTCATTCTCATATTGCAAAGCTTTTAGCACACTTGTAAAAATTACTAGTGACTGTTAGTGGGTCTAAGCGTGTGAATGAAGGTTATTTTCATATAAAGTAAACTAGAGCAGTTAAATCAGAAAAAATGGATAAAAATTTTTAAATGACTTAATTGTTTGTGCCCACTCTGTAGGGCTGTCACAAGAAGTTGATCCTATACTATTATTTCTACAAAAAACACACAAAACTATTCATGGAGTTAAAATTTAAAATTGGCCTCTAAAACAATACCATGATTTTCTTAGTGAATACTGATCTCAAGTGTTCAGTTCTCAAGATGGCAAAAACAATCCATTTTACATCTTATGTGACCTTGTCTTCTCCATGTGACTTATATCTGGCAAGGACATAGAGATGCGCACAGTAGCATTTATAATATTATCCTTCTTTTATTCTTCATGGTGGATGGTATGAGTTCAAACAAAATAGGGAAGCTTCATTTTAGAATGAGAGCTCTGGAGTTCACAGAATATCATCAAGTTCTCTCGTTTTCTATGATGCATCGTGCGAGCTCAGCCCTTATAATCCCCTGACTCTAAGCTAGAAATTTACAGGAGGAGCAGGTCTGCAAATTTCTAGTGGTCGGAGTGTGTACAAACACTCTTATTTTCCTTAATAGCCTTAGTAACACCTTCTCAAGGGAAGGGCAATCACTGCTTAGCTTTAACATGCATTCCTTTTAATTCTACCTGTGCTAAACCAAACCCTAGTCACTTCAACAAGATATTTAATTAAACAGAGTCAAGGTCAATACAATTCTGAAAGGAACATTTGTTTAAGCTAATTGATCAGATTTGCCTTTGATAAGCCCAGCATGTCCTAAAGAAAGTCACAGAGAGGCACAGGGGTGAGAGGGGATTTTGGGACACATACATTTCCGTGATGGTCTCTGGCAGATTGGTGGGGATCTCAGTGAGACCTTTTCCTCGGCAGTCGACGATATTATTACTACAGGTACAGGCAGCTGGACAGTGCAAAACACTGCAAGAAGGAGCCATAAATGACTGGTGACCTGAAAAAGAAAAAAGCAGCCAGCAGTTGTACTTTTCCTCTTGAGTACGTAATTGCGAAGCATGCAAATCTATGTCAACGAACAAGGCATGTTATTAAATGGAAACACATTTCTCTAAATGCCTGATTATAAAGCAATCCAACGGGACTAAAATACATTTTAGAAAACATGGATTTGTATGTTTCATGGAGATGTAGATGAAGCAAATGAGATTTTAAAACTACTTACGACAATGATTTCTACAAGACAGGTAATTAATTGTGAGGAAGACTAAATTCCGATTCAAAACTAGAACTGTAGTCAAAATTAGTCAACATTCCAAAAGCAAGGCAACGATTTCAGACTAGATTTCATTTCTAAAAAGCTTAATAGAACTTGGTCTTTATTGAACTTAGATAGCTTAACATTATCTCAAAAAAAAAAAAAAAAGGAAAACAGTAAAATTTCCATCTTGGTAGATGTAAAGGTTGATCTAATTAAGTAATCATGTACCAATTAAGGTGGGGAAATGAAAGCATGCTACGTTTGATGTCTTATTTTGAAAAGTTTAAAATCCCCACTTTTCTTTGAAGTTATTTATTATAATAATTTACATCGTGTCATTCTGTGATTGTTAATCTACATGGTCTAAATGTATCGGTATAATGAAGGTATATACTCCAAGAACATGTTTTTATGACTCAGTATTTGAAAACAAAACTAGTTTGAAAGGAGATTTTACTGTTCGAATGACAGGGGGGTCAGCAGTGTCGTGCCAGGCCTAGTGACCAGTGCAGGGACAGAGCCTCAGCCAGGGGACACCCAGCCAGGAAGTCTGAAGCCAGTTCCCAGCTGGAAGCCTGGCCACAAGCTCTGGAACTTTACATAACAGTCTCAGTCTTAAAAAGAAGTGTGAACTTGCCTTCTTCCTCTTCTATAAAACGGGAAGGAAAAAAGTGAAGAGAGAAAAAAGTGGTTAGTAACAAATTGTTAGTTGCTTCATTAAAAAAAAAAGAAAAGCAATCAGATTTATTGAGAACATTTCATGACACTGTAAGAAAATTTTCTTTGGATTATAAAAAGTTTGGGAAATACATAAGGCCCAAAAGATCACAATGAAATGGAATCTTGTACTAACTCATCTCCTTCCTTTAAGAAATTTTATTTACTACTTAGAATGCACCATATATTTAAAAAAACGTGTTTTATTATATTTCAAATAGACACTTCTGAAACAAAACCAGACCCATATTTATGAAATAAATTATATCAATATGGATCAATATAATATTAACATAATTGTATAAATATGTATATATGTATGTATTTATGCACATACTCTCCTTGGATTGAACTATAAAACCTTGGACAAGGTTGCATAGTATCTCGTTCTCAGCACTTTAATCTCTAATATAAAGATAATATATTTCTCCACAGGTGTTACAAGGGAGGTGAAATGAAATCAATATTTGTGAAATATTTACACTGGTGCTTATGCCCACAGAGAGAGCTAAGAAAACCTCACCTGCTGATATTTCACATCACCCACAGCTTAGTTTAGTTTTCAGGTGTTTGTCCCTAAATTCAGTGTGTATCTCTCTGACGCAGAACTGAACCACCACTACATCTGCAGCATACACAAAAAACTTGTCACTGCCACTCTAGCTGAACAACTTTTTTTTAAAAATATTTACTTATGCATACAAGAACTGGGGTGCAGGCCAGAGATGTGGGTGGTGAGAAGATTCACCAGAGACAGTGTGGGGAGCGGAACAATTGGATCCACTGAAATACACTGATGCAGGGAGCAGCAGGCAAGACAGGAGAGGTCTGCTGCACCATGTGGGCCACCTCTCTGGCCAGGGCTCAAACTCCTGCTGCGGTGGCTGCAGACAGCTTCATAGTGCTGCATCTTAACCCCTTGCGCCACCAGGGAAGGCGCAGAACAACTTTTTCAAAATGTCTAATCAGGGAACCAGGATTAGTGGCTCATTTTTCCAATTGTTAAAATAAAAGCGGACCTAAATTATTACTTAGAGGGAAAATACTGAGTAACAAATGGAACTACAATCAAAGAACATCTCCCAACTTCCCCGGAGTGAAAAGCTTAAACATTTTCATCCTCACTGTGGTACAAGACATCAGTCTTTGCCCACCGTTCACACACAACTGAGGAGGTGCTAAGGGGGGAGCAGCACACAATCGGACTGGGAAGATGGACCCAAAGCCTCTTGCTTTCTTACCACTGCAGACAAATTCTCGTTTCTGGACCTCGGCTACGTTGTGGCCCCGCAGGTGGGCCGGGCCCATGCACTGGGTGTACAGGCCCACGCGGGGCCTCTGGCGCAGCCAGTCGGACAGCCAGGCCAGGTGGCAGTCGCAGTACAGGCTGTTGGAATGGAGTCGGCTGCATGGGGGAAGGGAGTTGGGAGCGAGAAGACAGAAAACAAATATTTCAAAACGGAAACGTGGTGAATCGCGATTATCACTTTGTTTCTTAACACAGAAGTAGTTAAAGCTCAGCAAGTTCTTATTTTTCTTTTTAAGATTTATTTATGCATACAAGAACTGGGGTCCAGGACAGAGGTGCAGGGATTCACCAGAGACAGAGTGGGGAGCCGATCAGGCAGACTGACTGAAACACACTGCTGAGGGGGCCAGTGGGTGAGTCAGGAGAGGTCTGCTGCACCATGTGGGTCGCTCCCTGGCCGGGGATTGAACTTGTGCTGCAGAGGCTGTGGATAGCTTCATAGTGCTGTGCTTAACCCCTTGCGCCACCAGGGAGGTCCTCCGGCCCCCGCCCCAGTCTAATTATTTTTCTAAAAATTAAATTGGTTTAAAAGTAGAGAATTAAGCCTCTCTTCATTTACCTCTAGGCTAAGCAAATATACAGGAACTTTAACATGGCCATAAAAACCTTTTGACCCATGTTCATTCAAAGTGGTAAAGAGAAACAAATACAAGAGTCCGCATACTGGACCTCAGTGGGGCTGGGGCTGGGGCTGGGGCTGGGCATGGGGTGGAGGGCGAGGCAGGGGAAGGTGTGTGCATAGAAGTCGTGGCACCCAGTTTGAAATATTAGTTAGTCTTGTCATTATCAGTCTCTGCAGAAACTGCTTGCAAAATCTTTTTAGCAGGTCACTTTCATTTTTTGCTGAACAAGTCAGAATAATAATTCAATATAAAACACTTCTTTCACATCTCTAGTCTGATTTCCTTCTTTTTGTTTAATCGCAGAAAAGGGGATTAGCTGCTTTTTGGCTCTTTTGAACTTATCCTCAAAGAGCAGGAACTGAAATTAAAAGACATAAATGGCTGGGAGTGAAGGAATTAAGTGAGACCCCTCTCGGCTGGCAGGAATCCACGCCAAACCGTGGATATCTTCCAAACGGCAAATAGCACTTCTCCATTAATAAAATATCAGACAAATGTATCCACTAAATTAGGTAAATGACTTCAAACTGGCTTTTATGTTTTCGCAAACTAAAAAAGGGACATCCAGAGCTATAAATCAAAGCATCATTCCCAGAACCATCTATGATACAGTAATACCATTTTAGTTCTTTTTAGCTGATGTGCTCAATTCTAACCCAATAACAGTAATGGATATTAAAACATGGAACTCAGTCCAGGAAGGTAATTGGAACATAAAAATGGAATTTTTAAGTAGCAATGATAATACACAATAATGAAACAACCAAAGCAAGGAGACTGGGAATTAGAGGAGTATTTTACATTCTCCTTGCGCTGGTAGATAAGGAACAGACTGTCTTGTGTCCAAACTGGATGGTGCATTTTGGGAAAGCTGGGTGACCTCCAGCCTAGCTTGCTGGGGAATCAAAATACCACCCATTGGAGGTGACAGTAGCAACATTCCACAGCATTGTTCTCTAAATATTTCCACCTCATCCAAGCATATGACAATGACTCAATTAGGTGTGCACAAATTTGAAATGAATAAAGAACATAACATTTAAGAAACCTGACTAGTAAGAAAAACTATAGGGGATTTCTACAAAAAAAATAAGGCACATTATAAAAATTGCAGGTGATGGATGCTTTCACAGTTTTAGTGGCTTTATTTGTGTAAGGATTGAAAGCTGGATCAATTTGTTTTCTAAAAATGAGTTGCAGTTAATGAGAAACCAATTTCATCAAATATAGTTAGAATGAACTGGACAGATCTGTCAATCTGATAGCCTTGAGAAAACAAAATTTAGTTAAGTCTGCATACTTTTAGAAACCTTTTATTTTGCTAGATCATATTCCAAGGAAATGATAATGACATGCTATTGCATTCAGAGATATATTTAAGTGAGAAAAACAATCTATACTTGGTATTACCTAATTCATTATAAAATTAGGTGTACACAGATTTGAAATGAGAAAAGAACATAGTTAAGTGAACAAAACAATTCAGTTGATGTGTTTTACTATAGAGAGAAAATAAATGTAATATTTTCCAGTTATAAACTATAATATAAAAATATTTTGAAAATCTAATAAAAATTTATTTACTCTCTTCATAGACACAATTTTCCCCAAGAATTCCAGTGTCTTTTTTTCTGTTTCTTATCTTTTTTCACATATTTTATACTATATATATTTTAAATCAAGGTGATTCTGAAAACCAACTCTAAAGGGATATAGCTCTGAAAATATTTTAATAAAATAGCCCCACCCTGGGTTTTTTAGGATTAATTTTCCTCCAACAGAAGAAAAAATAGCTGTAATAAATGTTTTATTAAGGAACCATTTTTATTCACCTAAACATATATTTTAATGTCCATCTGTAACCCCAGAAAAGATATTTTTAAATATAAATGCTGACACAACCTTAATTACAGAGGCAAAAGAGGTGATGCTGTTATTTTACGTTACAAAGAATGTTGGAGAACCAGTTTAGCTTTATTAGGTCTGCTTGCCATACAGTAATAAAATCATAAAGATTTACCATTTATCATTTCTGACATCCAATCAAGGAGTCTTCCATTTCTTAATGAAATGTGACCTCCACAATAGCTCAAAGTAAATGTTTTTGCTCACCTCCAAACTTCTCACAACACATACCAGTTTAAAAGAGAGCTTTCAAGATTGCAGAATAATAGTACATTTACTCCAATCTCATATCTAGAACTTTTTTTAAAGTAGTGTTTTCATTATCTATCCCACAACAAACTAGGGGTCCTGTGTTTGCTTATGAAAAATATCACTTAAGGGGAACCCTGAATTAATTACATTGACCTTCAGATATATTGTGACTACTTACAAAGTCCTAAGTTTAGGCATATGGTTGAAACTGGCCACAGAGAGTCTGGTAATGTTGTTATTGTTAAGAGTGCTGTAGAAAAAAAAAGTAAGACAATTTTAGATGTGAAAGTTTATTGCTCATTCTACATGTAGAAACAGGGAGAATTTCTTATCACTATGGTTAAGCAGGGCAATTACCCAGCAGGGATGGCATAAAGGCACTGAATTATACACAAGATGACGAATGCGATTCACACTTTAACATATTAGCATGCATTTAATTTTATCAAATATGTATTTTAAATTTAAGCCTTTTGCAACAGATCTTTGCCTATGTACATGTTTTACATACTATATGCCTGCATGTCTATTTATGATATTGGTTAAGGAATGAACACAAGACCATCATGATTGGAAAAAGTGAGCCTTCAATGCACACTACAAGTGTCCACTGACATATGAATATATTTGAATTCTCCAATTGAATTATTGCAGCAATAGCATAAACAGGGACCTAAGTCCCTGTTGAAATTTGAGTAGTAAGAACAATAGCTATATTTGCTCCCTGCATTGGCTGGGGACAGAGTGTCATGATGTGGTGGTGCACTCAAAACTGTAATCTACCCCACCAATCTTTAGTTGCAGCTGCAAATCCTGCCTTTAGTGTAGTGCTGTGTGGGAGTGGTGTCTTGAGTCGGGAAGGTGGCATTGTGGGAGGCAGAGTGAAGAGAAGTATAATTCTTCCACGGTTCAAATTTTTCCTACTTTTCCCCTAAGACAAGAAATAGTCATTATATTATTGTTAATATTTCTTTTTATTCTACTATTCCTACTGCTCCTCCTCCTCCTCATTCATCCATCAAATATTTCCTGAGTGGCTTTTATTTTATGACAACGTGGATTATTATAAAAAAATAAAGAAATAAATCAGGCATACGTCCTGTCCTAAAATAGCAGATGGTTCAGTTGGGGGATGTACTACAAGAGTCACAAAAACTTAGAGTTAATAAGATTCAGAAAAGAGATACATCTATTTTTCTCCATTTGGAGAAGTGCAGCTGTGACAAGCACATGAGAAGACAGTTGTGGCAGGGGTGTGTGGGCAGAGGGGAGGTGGGCTCAGCTGGAGCATAGAGGAGATGCTCTATGCAGGCCAAGAAGCTCAGGGAAGTGGACAAGGTCAACGGTGCAGCTGGATGGAGTATGAGACTGCAGAAGAGTCTGGAGAAGAGGTTGGAAATCCCCTTGTCTACAGAGGCCAGGTCGGAAACATGAATGAGAGAAGCAGGTTGTGTGTAAGGAAATGCCATGGAAAAAAAGACAGATGGAGAAGACTCGCAATGGGTATGAGCGGACCTCTGGAAGCCAGCAGTGATTTGTCCGTCGTAGTAGGTATCAGGCAGCTCCAGTTGACTGCTGCTTTGCTGTGATGGAAGGCTGCCGAGCAATTTGATTTTCCCAAGAGAAGCCAGACATGGAAATTTTTAGATGGACCGTCCTACTATTTAAATACCGGCAACTGACTCAAATATTTCAGAGTCTGCACACCCGGTCTGTTTGGGCTCAGCAAGATACACAGGCCTACTTTGGGCCAGTTGGTGGCAGTGGTTATCAATGGAGGGATATGAGATGTTTAGGGTCTGAGGGATTAACTTAAACTTCTCAGTAAAGTAGGGCACTGTGGCTACAAGTCTAGAACACATACTGTCTTGCATTACTATCCAGTTTTGCAATGTACTGAATGATATAAGAACTAATCCAAGTGATTTGAATTAAGTCTCATAAAAAAAAAAAACCCACATTAAGAAAGACCTATAAAGCATTGAAGTTGTTGGCTCACATTATCTAAAAGCCTCTAGCATTTTCTTGCACTCAAGCAATATGAGGTGTTTTTTTTTTTAAATGCCATTAAAATATATCCTGATGTTTGAACTAAAAGGTTTCACTTCTCAAAGGGATCTGCTTTTAAATGACTCCATTCCCACCCTGAAAATTTATGCTGACATTCTATGGCTAAAATCTTCACAGTACAAAGCATACTGAAACGTGACTTTGGGGCGAACATTTTTTATAAGTAATTCATACTCAGCAGACATGCATTAATTTTGAACTATCGTTTGTTGTGAATTACACAAAAGAGAGTTTTCACTGAACACTGAAGCCAGTGACTATCGATTTGAAGTCTTTTCTCAAAATGCGAATTCACATACAGTCATGAAAGAAATAAATTATCTTAGTATTTTTATGTAGTATGCAAATGTATATATTGACCTATATATTTGTGAGCATTTTTTACCTGTATACAAGCAAGTCTATTTCTATGGTCAACCTCAAGATTTTCTCTTTGTAATGAGAATGATTTGCTGTACAAAGGACATTTCCGCGCGCTAATAAGAAAGGCTCATCTTGGTAATTCTGTAGGCTTCTTGAACTTATGTCTTGACTTATTTTTTATATCTTTAATGTCAAGCACAGGATTTGGCAGAGCATCTGATATTTAATGGTTAGGAATCTCTCTGTTTCAATTAAATGATGCTCATTCTATGGAAAAGAAAAAAATAATAAACCATCTAAAATTAGTCATTCAAAGGATATATTATTTCGTTTCTGACATTAGAAGCCAAGAAAAAGAAAACATAGACTTATATTCAGTTTGCAATGTTATTTTTGTCATGGTATCTGCAAATTAAGAAAATAAAGTTTGAAATCTTACCAACCGGAATTCTGCAATAAAGTCATTTTGCAATATTACCATGTAAGCGCTAAACAGCCACTTTGCTTTCATGTACCTTAACTTTTCCTTCTTAATCTTTACACCCTCTCTCGCCTTCCTTCCATCCTTATACCCTCTCTCCTTCTCTCTCAACCTCCTTCTCTCTCCTTCCTTCTCTTCTATCTGTCTCGACTATCCATCTTAATCTAACATATTTTTTATTACTGCTGCAGGAGATTTACCCCCATATTTTCCTGTTTAGCCTCAGCATAGTCACACAAGTCACAAATTCACAAATGGTTCATGGAGCTAAAATTTAAAAAAAAAAATCTTATACGTTGGGAATCTGAAATTTTAGATGATGTCCAATTTAATGCTTCTTTATAATTTTCACCTAAGAAGAAAATTGCCCTAAGAGTGATAAATGATAAAATTTGAGGGTAACTTTTTTTAAGAAGCCCCCAACCAGATCTTTACAATAGGTGAACTTTTGATTTACTTGATGAGAGATTTGGATTTGATAAAATCCAAATTGTCTAGTATTTTATCCAATTTTGCCTTAAATTTTTCATCAATGAATTTTCCTCAAGGTGGTATATTATTATGAAGATTTTAAAAATAGCATATATTTGAAATACTGCTTGACTTTAAAATTTTTAATATAAAATATTTAAATCCTTTTGAAAGAAATTGACATTTTCTTTTATCATGTGCTGATTTTAGTTAATTTCTTTAGTAAACAACCATTGACAGTTCTATGTCTCTCTGAGAACTATATATTAAGGGCCTCAAAAAAGTTCCCAACATTTTGGGTTTTAATTTTAATTCCATGAACTGTAAGATGTTTATCACTCTTTGGTGTATTTCATGATAGTGGGTCTTGTTAAAGTCATATTTTAGATATTTTGCTAACACCATGAACTAAATGTATGGGGTCACTATGTTTTTATGAACACAATCCCTCTAAATAATGATATTAGTTGGTAACAAATAAGCAAATGCATAGTCATTGTGTTCGTGTGTGTGTGTGTGTGTGTATGGACCTCAAAAATCTGAATATATTTTATATATAGACACATATATGAAACATCCCACAGCTAATAAGTATTTAAGCTCTTCACTTAATAAGAATGTGCCTTATGGCATTTTAATCCATCCACAACATTTAGAAAATTTTCCATAAGTTGACTGACCGCGTTCATATGCCCAGTTTGGAGCACTGGATTAGTAAACACGTTTGAAGGTTTGATGAACTTCGTCTACTTACATAACACCTGCGGTGGTCCCGTCGTATGCAAAGTGAAATGATACTATGATTTTGGTATCAGACTACTATCATGAGATCATTGTTGTATCTTAATTATTCTGACCCTGAAATAATACCGATGTTTCTAAATTTAAGATTTTAAATTTGAGATTTTAAATTTAAGATTTTAAATTTAAAAAGTGGCCCCGTAATTAGCATGGACATGGTAAGTACTTTGAATGTTTTTCCTGTAGAATAAGTTAGACTGTCGTCTACAGAAACAGAAAGGACCTCTGCTGTGGTTAGAAAGCAGTGTATGTTCTTACAAAACAGTATCTCAGTCAACGCGTCCTTACATGTCTTTAAAAATAATAACATCACATGATACAGCTAGAACTTTGAATAATTTTTACACAATTCAAACCAAAATTATACAGAAAATATTGCTAGCATAAGAGAAATATTAAACTTTTCCAGAATGACATTCTGGTTCTCAAACGCAATTTACAAAGCAATGAAATATTTTTTCGAGGATTTAAGAATTCTGGATAACTTTAAAAGTGAACTAAAAATGTAAAACCTCTTCACACGGAATTTAATTTTGGATTTCTGAGTAAATTGAGTCAAGGGTAAATTATGACATAAAAACTATTATATTTCGGGGAGAAATGTATAAGTATATAAACTAGAAATGTTAATCTTTCAGAAAAAAAAATCCCATGAATATATTGGTGGCTTACAAGTTCTTAGTAACTCTAGTTTCCATGAAAATAATTTTTATTATAATTAATCATTTCATTAAAATTGTTTTCTTATGTCAAAAGTCTGTAGAGATTACTCAGTTGGCTCTAACCAATTTTGTCAGCCATGTCTACCCAGCAAGGAAAGAGAGAAGAAGCCAATTACAATTCAAATCTGTGTGTTGTGCTTTACAAAGTCAGTAGGGAAGACTTTAAAACGGGTCAAATGGGTGGTTTATAACAACTAGCAAGTACATTCCAAAACAGCCTTACAAAGATGTGAACCAGTTACCTGGTTAAAAACAACAATTTAAAAGGAGCAAACATCTTTATATTACATAGACACTGAAAATATACCAACATGTCAGTTACTAAAAGGTTCATTTTTTTGTTTTCATTTTCCCTAAATATGATGTTATCCTCCTATACAGCAATTCAGGGATTTCTCACACATCCCATAAATGAGAACTGCTTTATTGTAAGAAGAAACACTTCAGGGAGAATATGCGTGACTATCTGAGGATCCTTCTTAAACAGTCATCTCTAGTTAAACATACAGCCACCAGGTTTTGTCTCTACATTTCAACTCTGGTCTATAGCCTCCCTGCATTCATCTCTGTAGGAAGGTTTTGCTTTAGCAGATCATTTCAACATGAGATTTGAGGCTGGCAGATAAGCTGCCACATTCATATTCTCCAGACACAAAGCTCCTGGTGCAAGAGTAAGAGAAACAAGCAGTACTCACAGCACTTCCAGGTCCCGGAGAGCTCGAAATGCCCCGTCTTCGATACAGCTGATCTGGTTGTAATCCAGTTGCCTGTGAAACAGATTAGAAGAATAGATGTAAAAACCTCAGACTAGCAGGGTTTGGCGAAAGCCTGTCTCCTGGAGGCTCCAGGAGACCCGGGCCACACGAACTGAAATGCTCACACACACACTTCATCTGCTTAAGAATGTCACAAGCCATCCTGGTCTGGATGCCTCCACTGAAATCTCTTTTTGTTCTGAACTGTCTGTGCAAATAGCAGCCCTTGGAAAGCTCCAGTAAATAATAACTGCACCTTATATTAAATGCCATAGGAATGCAATTTCATTACATCAAGAAAAGCTATCCATTAAGAGCTTTCAGCGTCATCTTGCTGAAACAATTTCATTAAGGTAAAGGCCTGTAAATCACTTAATGTCACAAGCACCCCCTCAGTGACCTAACGGAATCCATTTATCAGAGAAGCCCAGCTGCATGTTAATTTCACTATCCGTGGCAAGAAAAAGCAAGACTACTTTTAGGTTTTCTTCTTTAAAAAGCAGTTTTCCTTCGAAAACTCCAAATCGAGAAAGAGAAACGACAACCCTTTGAGCTCCCTGCTCTTTCCAACCAGAAATATACTTTCAAAAGCTAACAGTTATTCTATAGGAATATAGACTATTCTCATTATTTGCATTATATGGCATTATATGTGATTTTAAAACATAGTAAATACAGTATATTTTTCAGTTAAATAAGCTTCCCAAATTACCCCACTCTCTAGAAAGTACTTTTTAAAATAAAATATCATGCTTTTCTCAAAGATGCCAATTTCAGCCCAAATAGAAAGAAACAAATACTACAGCAACATGGTTAAAACACTACTTATATGTAGGGTAAAAGTTTAAAAATTTTATCGGTTTATGCTAAATGATAGAAAATTCAAATAAAGGAACCTTCTCTGGTAGTTCAAACACATTTGTTGTTAAAATTCAAAGATGAAAAAAAGAAAAGCTGTTTCAAACTTGGTCAAGTCTGCTTTTTTTCTGCCATTTGTCTTTGGAATTAGAATTTCCTCCTTCATAGTTGGTTGAAATGAATAGTTAAGTATTCAATCCTCTCTGTTATCCTTTTATTCTCTACAAATAAGCTGTTGTGTTTTAAATCAAGTTGCTTGATGCTTAGCGATATTGTTATTCCAGTAAAGAAAAAGTGCTTTAATGCTTCACTTGAGGTAGAAACAAGATGTTTGATGAAATAGGTGAGTTGTCAGCTCTAAATGCTTTGGGAAAGAATGTATATGGCCATGCTCATCATAAAAATGAATCCGGTCCTGTTTCAAGTTCAGAATTCAGAAAAAGAGCCAATTCACACTTGACTTCTGTTCTAAAAGAACAGTTTAAACATTCCCATAAAATCTGTTTCCCTTACAAAACTACTGAAAAAAGGTGCAATGATTTTATCCAGTGACTTTCAGTGGGGCCTCCTCAAATTCTTTACTTTAGAAATTACGGACATAAAGAACGCCTCATGAAATATACATCTCATTTTTAAGAAGGTCTCTAGGGGCCAAGATCTTAGACAGGATGTCATGCAAATGGTACATTGTAAGACATGTGATATAAAAAAAAGCAACCCCCAGAGAAGTTGCCATTTTATTGCTTTTATAACGCTAAGGTTTTCTCCAAATAATAACTACCATCCTCGCTACTGTAATTGCCTAAAACATTTTTCTACTTATTAGGAAGTAATGCAGATGTATAATTTTATTTTCTAAGACTTTTAAAGCCTCATGATGTAATATGACTGTTGCAGTTCCAAGAAGACACTTACGTTTTGGAGCACTTTTGATTTTTTAGATTAAATTCATTTAACAATTAACTTAATAGCCTTTTTATTTTAGAGTTCTAAATATATATCTACACTACTATTCTCTAACCTCTTGAACAATTTATCAAAGCCATTTAAATTAGTACAATGGCATGAAGTGTTACCCTTGACACACTACAAAAGAGAAATTGTTTCCAGACAAATTGGCAAAATCTTTTAATGCTATCAAATTTGCCTAATGCAGTCTCCAGGTTAATCTGTAAAAGGGTGAGCTGTGTGTTTGCCCATATCTTATTATCCTTAGCTGTCAATGTATAAATCAGTGCTGACACAGCTTCTTTTAAATCATGCACACTATACACAAAGTGGAGCTCCGACCAAGCCAGAAAGCACTCAAGCGGATCTTGTCCTACAAGGACGGAAAGGCTCAAGATTTCAGTCAAGCACCAGAAGTTGAGACGCGGCTTGAAACTTTGGTGATTTCATCCCTCTTGAACACTGCTCCTAGTTACATGCTTCTACGGCTTCTTAACAGAATCCTAAGCCCTGATTGGCGCTACAGCATTAAGAATACTTGATTACTCACATAACCACAGTTGCCCTTAACAGTTTTCAAAATGCCATCATATCTCAGTTTGTCTGTCTTCCCAGAAGGCAGGTATGGGATGAAAAAGTTACCCACAAGAAAGGGCAATCCAAAGCAAACAAGGGAGTTATTTTTTCATCAATTGGTGGCTTTTGTTATAGTCGATGGAATGTTTATGGAAAGTGATGGGCTCAGGAGAAAATCTCCCACACAAACCTCCATTTGTCTGCAAATGGCTCAAGGTAAACAGTGTCAAACCTCGGTCCAAGCACAATTTATTTCAGGGTTTCTGGACAGTTTTTCTGCATCTTGTTTCTCTCATTCTGCAGCTTCCTTCTTCACTACCTTTCAATCCCTGGGCACTCTTTCTGTAAACAGGAAACGGTCTGTTCTCAGCCAGGCATTTAGTGAACGGGCTGACCTTGGAGATGCTATTTCCAATTGTGCCATGAAATTATTCTGAATTAAGGAATGGGCAAGAGGAGAGATGTTTTTTATGACTCCAAAGAGTGATGTTACAAATTCTAGAGAGGATGCATGGTAAATTTGGGAACTTGGGGATATTATGGGCATGAAGGATAATAGAGAGAGCTTTGAGATTCTTTTCTGGTATAAGGATACTTCCAAAGGGGAAGCAAAACAACATTTCTCTATTTCCCGGAGAGAAAGAATGTACAATGAGTGTCCGCACAGGGTTCCTTCAGCTCCCCAGGCGAGAGATCCTGGCACAAATTTTCTGTCTTTTCATCCCCATTTCTTAGCTCCAACCCTCCTTGATTCTGTTCATATTCTAAATGCTTTCTCCATCTAAAACTCCTTCACCATCCTAGTTTGTAAGGGTGTATTTTAAAGCAACTGCTGTATCTTCAATTTTAGGAAAATGACTGTGTTAAGAAAAAGAAGAGCGGCTCTTCAAGCTGGCTGTCAGCAATCACATTTTATGATTCTCTTTTCAGGGGCAGCTACTCCTCTTCTGATGCTCTAGAACAATTTTCATTTTTACTAGTACTGATAAATTTAGTCTTAGACATTGAGTGTGATCACAGAATCCCTACCAGCAAGAGGTGTTACTCTGTGCTTCACACAGTCATTATTTCTAAGGCCTGTCTGTTTTCTTTACACTAAAAATAATTTAATCTTGTTTTAGATCTTGATTAATTCTAGGTATGAGAGTATAGATGTAATGTCGCTAAATATAAATTTTAAAAATAGGGCAGTAAATGACAAAAAGGCTGAACAGTTACTTACAAGGCATTGTGAAATATTGTGGAGAAACTTCCTCCTTTCCTTTAAAGTTTTTTTTTTGGGGGGGGGATTTCCTGTTTTCATTTTTTTACAATTTGGAGACCATATTGTGTTTCAGTACATACATAAAACTTACCTTCCTGCATTAACTTTAGACAACACATATTTCTTAATGCAGCATCTGAATAATAAGATCTTATTACTAATCGTTTTTCTTTTGGTAAGAATTAGAACACCGTCAATACATTTAATTCTGAGATAATACTGAACATAAAAGGGCTTTAGTGATTTCTAAGCTAGGCCACGGCTCTCAATGTCTCAACAAAATTAGTCTGGCGGTGTTCTGGTGTTCTTGTTTTCCTTTAAGGTACTGGAAATAGAAATTCATTTCCACATTCCTATTGCTGTTGTAATATGGCAAGTTCCAAAACTTTAGTTGACACAAAACACATTTAATTGATGAGAACCAATGTGAGTGAATAACATTTTGCTACTTGCAAAGAACCCTGATGAAACACATATTTTGAAAGGCAGAACAAGAGAAGATGCCGTGAAGGATACCAACACATTCTGTGCCATTTCTTTCCTTGTATGTATCAATTCAAGTCACTGTAGTGCCTAATGCACCAGTCTTATGCTGATCGTGATTGTGTAAGAATAGTCTGAGCCCTAAGTTATAAAAACAGTGTAAGAATACTGGTGATAATTCCATATAAATGAATCTCTCAGGCATTTCAGCAGCCATATCTCTGGTCTCAACACAACAGCAGTCAGTGTTAAGCTGGGCATTGGTAGAGAAAAGCAAGGTAAAGACTATACTGAGGAATCAAAAATAATTAAAATTATTTGAGAATTAAATAATGTTTCAAGTAATAATTTGTTTTTTTTTCCCCACAGGAATAAAAATATCTGAATTTTTTACTGGGGTAATTTATTGCATAAAGTTATATCCACTTGCTAATATGTTGGGAGGAAACTAAAGTTTGCTCAAAGAGAGAGAACAGAAATTGGAGGAAAGATAGCTGAGTTGAACTTCATGTTCTGATAACTCTAAGTAAACAAACCAAGGTGGTAGAAACTGAAACTGACAATAATAATCGCTAATATATACTGAATACAGGGCAAATGGCAAGGGCATTCCATTGGACATCTTGTTATTCCTCATGATAACTTCAACAGATAAATATTATCATCATTTGAATTTTATAGATGAGACAATGAACTTCACAAAATTCAATAACTCATTCAAAGTAGTAGTTTTGGTGAACTTGATTTGAATTTAAATTTATGTATTGCTGAAGCCTCCACACAATACCCAAGTTGGTAGGGAAACGGATTCTGGAGCTATTCATTCTTCAAAAGGGAATTTCTGTTAAAATCACTAATGGTCAGGTTTAAGGATAAAACCAGTAGATGAAGAGAGCTATAGAATTTTAGAGAAGGAAGAGATTACCTCAGGCTGAAGTAGTTTTGTGAGGAAAAAACTTATCTTTTTTTAAGGGAGTAAATGGGTAAAATGCACTAAGATTGACAATAAAAGAGAGATTCCATATAGGAAGGGAAGTTTCAGTTGCAGAGTTGTAATGAGAAGCACAACAATGTTCACAGGAAATGTTTGCAAGAGAGAGGCCATTCTTACTTGAGCAAAGAGCAGATTCAGTGGGAGAGGGAGCTGATGTCTGGACTGAAGTGAGAATTTCAAGACTCATCAGAATGTCTGAAGAGACTAGATGTTATACCATTCAATAATAATCACTGCTCTCTTAAGGAAGAATCTACATTCCTAGAGATCACAGAAAACTATGGCAATATTCTGTTCTATCCCCAGGGTTTTATCACAGTGTCTGTACCATTTTATTTTTAACCAGTAGTGATGGAATGAGAAACAGTGCCCTGTGAAAACAAATTGAACTGCAATGTTGAAATTACTTAATGAGAATATACACTGGAGATCAAAATTCAATAGCAGGCCCTTGCGACGTTTCAGAGGTAGCGAAGTGTGCTGGCAATGGAAAAGCAAGGACCTACAGATCTGTTCAGTCTCATGGACAACATGGCAGGCGTTAAGTTCAAGCCAATTCTTATTTTATGCATGTATGAACTGGATTCCCAATTAATCGACCAAATCTTATGTTTTGTTTGTTTGATTTTGTTTAGGAAGTGTCTATGAAGATATATGTATAGATTAATTTTTACATCACAGATGCCATCATTGAAGAAAAAGTAAGGTGCCCTAGATACAAAGAAAAATGCAAAGTTGAAGAGCTTATTAGTAGCCAATTTGGCAGGACAGGAGGAGAGTTTCACAATTAGCATGCTTTTAGAGTGAGTGTAAACCAAGCAAATTACAGGACCAGGGACAGCTCCCTGGGTGCTGAGGGTGGCATCTTCTGCGTTCAGATAGTTAAGTATCCACACAATGGATGGCTGTGGCTCCTGCCCACAGGCACTATTCTGGGAGATGGGGGGAGGGAGCTCTTGTCTTCTAATATGAAATCCAACTTCACTGATGATCCATCAAAAGGAAGAGTCAACACTACAGGTTTGTTCATAAGGTTCTGTGTCCCACTGAGAATCTAGGACTTTTAATCTGATATTAAGGATAGCAAGCCCCTTGGGCATTGACCCCACCTACGCTTCAAAGTCATTTCTGGCTCAGGTTTATGGAAAAATACTCTAGGGAGGAGCTGGGGCACTAAAAGTTACAAGTCCACTTTAATATCAATGGATCTTATTTTTGTGATAAGCATGTAAATATGACACAAAATGTAATAAACTAAACATGAAAACGACCTGATTACAAGAGAAATTTTTATAATCATGATGTAACTTATATGACAAAGCTAAGGTAAGCTTTGCATTTGCATGGTGAAATAAATGATACACTCTTTAATTTGTTCCCTATTGATTCCAAATTATGAGAACAACACTGGTCCCTTATCATTATGAACTATGAAGATGACAGGGGAAAAAGATATCTGTGGAAAGATATTTAAAACTAGATAAAGCATAAAAAATCAAATGCATATTTCTTTTTGGGTCTCATATACATATAGAACTGTGAATTTTCCTTCTATATTTTTACTCAATCCATCAATAAAATGAATTAAAGGTGATAGAGTTCCAGAAAAAAAGAAAATTTCTAAATAATATAAATAATTATGTAACAATATATACAGATTGACTCCCTTTCCCTGTAAAATCTTGCTGTTGCCAATAATCATTGCACCCCAAATTGGATGATTTGTTTCCTAGAAAGTCATAACCATATATACTTGTTTCCCAAATGACACCATGACTTACTCAAAGAGAACCAAGCTAAATAATATTATCACTTAAGCCCTAGTCTATAAATTAATGAATGTGAAAAAAGGATAAATATAAGTATTTTCCCTAACCTATTTTTTACCAAGAGGCAATTTTCTTAGAAAAGGAGAGTAAGACTCATTATAGATGTAAAGTTAATGGAACTGACACAATGCAAGCAAATATAAAGTGGATATTTAGTCTCAGCACTATAACTGTTATGGCCTGAGTTAGATCCCCAGCCAGAGAGCTGATCCACATGGCGCGGCAGACCTCTCCTGTCTCGCCGGCTGCTCCCCTCAGCAGTGTTTTTCAGCAGATCTGCTTGTTCTGCCCCCCACTCTGTCTCTGGTGAATCCTCTCACCCCCCATACCTCTGGCTTACACCAGTTCTTCTATTCATAAATAAATAAATAAATCTTTAATAAGAAGACTACACTTTGAGGCTGTACTGCAAAGAAGAAAAAAGGCAGGTGTGGTTTACTTTAATACAGTATACCTAAAATAAAGCTTGTTGGAATTTAAGTATTCATATTAAACTTACAAAGGAAGCTACCAGTCAAGTGCATGAGTTTTTGTGCTGTGAATAAGTCATTATTTAATGTTTAAGTTCACATATATGTGCACTTGTTTTGCTTAAATCTGGAAGAACTATAACTAGGAAAGTAGTTTCATTAAAATAAGAGATTTCTAAGAAAATTTTATACTCATAATGTACATGCTTAGAGAATAAACTCACAATTCTCAACAACAAAGCAAGATTTAATTTGAAAATTCTTCTGTATTATTCAATTAAATAGAATACCATAGAGATACTTGTAAACCAAAGAGGCACAAGGCGGTTTGTCTCTGTTCACGATTTGATCAGAGGCAGCCAAAGCTTTACTGCACCAGTGTTAAAAATACTAAACATATATTCAAGGTTTATAAGAAAAGCCCCGTAAACACTCATTATCATCATGGCGAGGCGATGGTTACTAATGATATGGTATCAATACTTTAATTCATACTTGATTGAGGATTACAAAAACACAGATGTGAATCTTATGAAAAACTGCTGCCACTGACTATTACAAGCACTATCATTTAGTTTGATATCTTAATACACTCTTATTATTCTCAGAGCTCACCATCTAAAATGTCAGGAAAATAAAGTAGTTTAAGTTGCAGCGGGTTTCGGTAATAAAATAAAATATGAAGGGCTTTAACTCAGTTAAGAAATTAATAGAGATAAGCAAAAAAGTTATGAGAAGTCCTCCCTGGAGATGGTTAAATGCAAGACAAATGTCCATCTGTCTAGAACAGTTTGAGTGCGGCTTTGCCTAGAGGAAGGGGAAGAAGATGTGCTAATTTGCAAAATTTTTACAGCATCAATTTCTTATTGTCAGGAGGCTGCCTTGAGCCTATTCAGTCAATCCACATGATTAAAGCAACCGCTTCCAGTGACAACCTTCTGATAACGAATTTGCTTTGAAGAGGCCGGAATATAGCAAAAACAGTCAGGCTCTTGCACGGCCTCCAACTGTCCCTTCTGACCATGCTGAATAAAATACTGTGGGAGGCACCTGAAGTCCATATTCGTTCTGGAAAGCCCTCTTTTTTTTTCTCTTTTCCTCTCTGAATGACTCAGAACAGTAGTTGTCCTGTCAAGCAGGGCAGTCAAAATTGCAAATTCACGTTCACAGCATATAGGACAAAGTACTTCTTCCCGCACTGAATATTAAAAATGTAAATGTCTATATTTATGGGCTTAATTTATTAAGTTATTACTTGACTGATGGTTACTATTTTGATAATACTAAGAATTAAAATCTACCCTCAGCTCTAACTATATTTTACTCGATATGTTTCTAAACTTTCAATGATAAAACCAAACTCCATCCAAAGTCTCAGGAAATGAACTCTTTAAAACCATGTAGTTTGAACAATTTTTAATGATGGAAAAATGCACTGCAACTGTAAAATTCTATAAAATTGCAACTATGATCATTAATTAAATAAAGATATATATACACTGGGATAGTTCAATGTTGCTCTCCTGGGCTTTGGTGTGAAAGGCAGAGAGAATAATGGGAATGAATTGTTCTTTTACCATCAATATCCAGTATCCCATGGCCTCTTTAACTAGCCCTTTTCTTCCCTGGGAACATAAACCTCCCAAGTTGGATGCCACTATATTTAGTTTGCTCCAAATCCAAATTTGGATTGCCATGCTTCTTAACACTGCTGTAATCCAGATAGTACAGCTTCACCTTTAAAAAGGGGGCACCATTCAATTCCTTACAGCCCCCCAAAAAAAACTGCACTAAAAACTGTTTTAATCCTCCAAACCAGTCAAAACCCTGAAATTAGGCCTCTTAATAAGTTCTAACTTTTCAATCCACCCTTATCTGCCACTTGTCAATACACAATATGCACCAATCTCCTCAAAGATTTCTTTGTATTTTTTTCAGAAACTTATTTTATAGCATTCTCTGATAATGTCATATAATATTTTCTTTCTTTTTTTCTCAGCACCTAGAACATTTAATAGCTTGTTTATAAATCACTATCTTATGTATGTTCATTCAGTGCTTTCTGATATATTTTCTCTTTTTTCTTTTAGCTATATGCTGAACCAACCCATCAAAGACTTGGGTCTAACTTACTCATTGCAATGATGCCTTATTAATGTTCAACTTTTCTGTCTCCCTTCTGTGCCTTTTTCAGTGCTAACTTATAGCACTGACTACTGATTACTTGCCCTGGGAAACTGTACACTCCATTTCATTGCATTTTAATATTGTAAAAGGTCTCTCACAGATCTTCCCTCATAACCTCCCTATTCCAAACAATTATTAAATTCATTTTAGAAGAGTGAAAACTCAGTCAAGGTGACTTTACTGATTTGTCATATCTATAAATCTATAACTAAATACCCTGAGATTCCAGTCCTAAACTCTGATCACCATATATATAGGAAATGCCTTTGTATTTGAGGGAGAAAATGATACATGTGGGGAAAAGAGATTTTCTAAAATTCTGCTAAGTCAACCTTGCATGCTGGCTAGCATTTCACTTTTCCTTTTATCTGCAGTTTTAAAGCCACATTTCAATTTTTTTAATTTATATATATTCTATATCTGTTCATTTTGAAACAATGTTTGCTCCAAGGCCCCCCTCCAGGAGCAAAGAATGGGAAGTTCTCCCCATAGAATTTCCTTCACCAATTCACCCGTGCACCATCACCACAGTCCCCTGTGCTCCACCAGCCCCTCCCTCCCTCTGATCCCTCTCCCCCCTCCTCCCCTGCAGGATGTCTCTGGTTTATAATTGTCTGTTTGTAAAACCACATTTTTAAAGCATACTGGAAGAGGAAAAGAATTCCACCATGACCAGCAGCTCACTCCTAAAAGTGTACTTAACTATGGATTGCATATGGACTTGGATTCCCTGAATGCTTTTACTAAGAAGATTGAAAGCCACCTGTTTGGGGGATTTAGAGAGAATGCTATCTTAAGGTTGCAAATGGCATTCCCATAGGGGGTCAACTGGAGCCAGCACTGCCCTTTGACATTTGACAGTGACATGACATGAAGGGGACCTGAGGATGTGTTACCTCGATGTCCCCCACACAGAGGCTATCGATACAGAGATCATCATATTGTTCTGTCCACACGCCATGCAGAAAGGCAGTTAGAACACCCTCCACCTCCCAGAATCTACCTGAGAACCTCTCCACGCCCTCCCTAGAGAAGATAACACGAAAGCGAATACAATGCTTTTATGATATGTGAGCGCTTGTAAACACTTTGGGCCAGGAAGTGAATGGCTCTACATATTTATACATGAAAGTGTTTTTTTCTGCCCCTACTTGTACATTTAGAAAGTACACGTTTACAACAGGCAGAAGCTGCTGTGTTGTGAACCACTGTCTTTGATGAGGGAAAACATCTGTGTCACTTTCACTACTGGAAAAAGTAATGTTCTTCTCACCATGGAGAATTCGGAATATAAGTTAATTCTTAAAAATGTGCCTGCCTGGCTTTTGACCTGCTAAGAAATATTGAATTCCTGACCGTTAATCTCAGCACACAGACCATCTTCCTCCGTAGGGTCCAGTGAATGTAAAAGTAAGGAAAATATTCTGTTCCTGTACTCACAATCAAAACCCATTATTTTCAAAAGCTAATATTATGATTTAAAATATAAAAGAGTGTACATTAACAATATTAGAATTGCCACTGAGATTATATCTTCAGGGCTACGAGCACATAAAAAACACACAATCTATAAAAGATATCAGATTAAAAATTTATCAAGGGAATATACAAAAAAAGCTTTATTTTTCTTCTTTTTCTTTATAAAAAAGGTGAAATATTTTTTTCACAAAAGTAAAAGGAGAAAAATGTAAGAAAAACTATTTACACAAAGAAAAAATACTTTTTTTTAATTCTCACACATATGGCTCTTTTTGTGTGTGTGTGTGTGTGGGACCCTCTCCAGTGGCCAGGGAATGAACCGGCTCTGCAGAGACTGAAGGCAGCCCCGCTGCCCAGTGCTCAACTGCTGCGCCACCAGGGGAGGCCCTCACACATATGGCTATTAATTAAAATAGTGATCTAAAGCCTATTTTTAAAAAAGTGGTGGCTCTGGGCTACAGGTATCTTAAACAAGAAAATATTATCTCCTTTTTCCAGAAGAAAAGTTTATATTCTCCATTTCCAACAAACACTGATAACAACTGAAGAGTTATTAAAGCAAGCTGGCAGTTAAAAGGAAGAAAATGCATAGTAAATTCCTTCTAATCAAATCCTTTCCTTAGATTTCCCAAAATTAATCACAAGGTTTAAAGAATGCATTTGATAACAAGTAAGTTCCAAAACATCTTCTAAATGAGAATCTCTTTAGATAGCTCAGGAAGCAATTTAAAATTTATTGTTAATAAGCTCTCCTAACCGAGTGTAAAATTATCTAGGCTTTCAACATTTTTCATGACACCTTATTTAATATAAATTTACTTTGAAAATGAATAACTTTTAAACACCATTTTAAATCAAATAAAAATACTTACAGGTTTTTAATGTCCACTGCCCCACGGAATGCCTTCCTTGGAATTGCCTGTATTTGGTTTTCACTGAGATCACTACAAATGAAAGAAAAGGAAAAAGATGATGCAATTTAATATACAAAATTATTTCATCAATATATTTGAGAAAGGGTAGCACACTTCTTTAAAAAAAACCAAAATAATACTAAAAGGATCATAATTAAATCTGTAGCATTAGATACAATTTTAATACAAATATTTTTATTTCAAATATCAACTAAATGGTTGGACTAAAAAGTTTCTTGAATGACTTTTCCAGATCTTTACTTTCATAATAAATTATAAAATATGGGTCTCTTAAATTTAAGAATTGGTTCAATTCCGTGTAATAATGTATTTCCTTAAAGCAAATAGTAAGTTGTTCATAACTCAATTTTAAGGTGTTCTAAAGTTTTAGTACCTGATTTTTCTCCAACATCTCTCACATAACTTATGAAGTATATAGACAATCTGCCTGTTTTAATGTCCTAGAGAAAAGTGGGCAAAAACTGGTAAAACCTCGGCAGTGTGGCTAAGATTTCATAATATTTTAAGTAATATTGAAAATGCAATGTGGCAACAATGGCCGACAGTTCCTACATGAAAAATTAACATCAGGTTGATTTAAAACATTTAAATAATTCTACTGTGACCATAAACACAGACTGTCTATATTTGCATTTTAATTTAATTTAGAAAAACATTTTAATCAAGCAAAAAAGCCCTCTCTGAGTTGGCACGAACTTTGTAAAAATCACTCATGAGCTAGACTATTATTTTTCCTTTAGCGTTCCGAAGCAATCCTCTGAGCTCACACAGTATTGTCAGCTTTAACAAGGAGGATGTAAATATACATGGCAAAAAAGGTCTATGAAAACAGAAAATGTTCATGGAGTTTAAGTACTACTCGCACATAGCAGCAAATTGACATCAAATGGATAAATGATTAGAGCAAGGATGATGCTAAAATTATCTTGAAGATTCTAAGGAAACTGATGCTCATACACAAAAAAACAAAAACATGAAGCTACTGACCACGGGCACAGCTGGTGAAAAGAGAGGTGTTCCCCAAGTACCAGGAGGCCTGCTGCACGGATGCACCCGCATCCTCTCCCCCAGTGCTGCTTATGACTAGAGCTTGCTGTTCACACACTTGTGGCCACACGATAGAGAGAACTGGCAGGTACGGAGATTTAGTGTGTGGTCTTGACCTCATTAGCACCCAGTTTTAAACAACTGAGGTCTGCATTTATATCTCAATATCTGCAACATGCAAATAAAAAAAAATGTTTGCCAAGCAAAATTTGTAGAGAAGGAAATACCACACTATTTAAAGGGTAAGGGTCTTTAGCTAAAAATAAATAAAAAATAAAAAAAGAGGCAAAAACCCACACACTTTATTTCAAATAGTAAATGTGCAATATGTGCTTCTGCAGAAGATAAAACAACTCTCCATTTCCTAAGTGATATGGCTCCATTACTGCTTTCAGGAGTTTTAGTAGATTCCTAAGAGTAATAAAATTTCATTTCCTTAAAAATTGCTTATTTCTCCAGCTTGTCATTGATTCAGACTGACCTCCTTCCTTCACTTAATTAACACTATACATTTAAAAGCCCTGCTGCTAGAAACGGTGTTGAAAGGGTTGCCAAGAAAGGAGAAGGTAAAGCAAGAGAGCAGGAGAAAGAAAAATGAGAAAGCAATGAAAAATGGGAAAGTGAAAAAAGGCTGAATTCAAACAAATTTGAACCTATCACATTCCTAGAGCGAACAGTATTTCTACTGTAGTGCTGCTCAAGTGAATATGTTCTCATCCCCTGATTTTTGCCACTTCTTCTAACACAAAGACTGTTTTAGAGACTGTGTAGGTGAAAAAAAAAAATGGCAGATATTAGCTTTAGACCCTGCCGCTTCCCACCACCAGCTAGTCCCAGTGCTGCTCATTCGCAGGCAGTTTTGACCAGGTTTGTTTTTTAAGGGATGTGGGGGAGCTTTGAGGTGGTTTCTAGAGACATCACTGAAGAGCAAAAACACACAGAAGCCTGTTCTTATTTCGATCTCAGTGCTTCTGGTTACCTTCAGCAGAATTTTAGAAAATAAATGGGCTTTATTCTGCTAACATTTTCCAATTTTTTCTTTTTACAAAAGAGAGAGAGACTGTTAGTCTCAGAGCCTCCTCATATGCCTAAGGTCAATGGTTTATGTGTGTCTCCTCCCCATGCACACTCCCTCACAGACCATGCTACGGGCTCTCTGTTCTGTGTCCACCCACTCGAGTGGACAACTCTAGTTACAGTCCCTTCATCCATGACAGGAGAACGGGACTGAAGACATTTTCAAAATGCATGCAGCAGTCAGAATTTTAGAACTATTACCAAATTTGATCTAAATTTCCTTCGGTCCCCATAAGTATCTTGTGAAATACGAACAGCAGGTCCTTAAGCAACACCCTATTGCTCAAAATCATTTTGTTCGAATATTAATGAGACAAAAACAATCCTGGCCAATGTAGAACCATTCAACCTTACTGTAGGGATCTGATTCCCTCTATGTGGTTTCCTTAAAGTTGTGGTTTCCAAGAACCTATCAATGATGTTAAGTGAGGCCTTTCTGTATTATTTTCCTGGTTTTACAGGTGAGGAAACCCCTTTGGAGATATGAGGGACAAATGCAAACACAGAGATAGTGTGTTAAAGTGAAAGTACAGATACATGTGGAGTCAAGATTTGGGTATTTCTGAAAGTGAAACCAGAGGCTACTTAATCACTTTTGATCAGGTCTTTCTGTGGCATAGAATCATGAAGGCTGGGGCCTCTCTGGTGGCACAAGGGATTAAGTAGCCACTGCAGCACAGCATGAGTTCGATCCCTAGCTGGCCAGGGAGCTGCCCACATGGTGCAGTAGACCTCTCCTGACTTGGCCACTGCTCCCCTCAGCAGTGTATTTCAGTCAGTCTGCCTGTTCTGCTCCCCACTCTGTCTCTGGTGAATCGTCTTACCCCCCACACCTCTGGCCTGTACCCCAGTTCCTGTATGCATAAATAAATAAATCTTAAAAAAAAATAGAATCCAGAAGTCTTCTGTTAACTCAGGCACTTACTTTTGATGGATTAGAGTATATTAGATCAATGTCTTATAATTTCTACATATAATCAAGTGGGAACTACCCGTTATATCAGTCGAACACACATTTATTTCATCTACTAGATGCAAGGCATTGGCTGATGTTGCAAGAATTACTGAATGACATAAGGTCCATTTTCTTGTTTCAGGAATTTTCAAATCCAATAATGAAGATGGGGCAACTAGTCAAATAAGAAACCAAATAAGAAACCAAATGAGATAACAAATTACTGAGAACCTAAAAATGTAAGAAAACAGAGAAAGAAGAAAGATGACGTAAATGTGTCATGTTGTAAAAGTAGAAAGCAGGGTGAGGGACAGCATTTCTAGTTAAACACATGAAAAACCCAGGCCGAGAGCTTTTAATGGGGGTAGTTTTGGTTTGGTTTGCTTAGGAGGTATAACATATAGTGGAGTGATAGGAGATGAGGTTGGAAGGAGAAGCCAACGGTGTGATGGGTAGACATTCTGGTACCAATCTGGGGAGTGAGTTCATATCAGCAGACAAATGGCAGGGAAGGGACAGTGGTGGATGCAGCAAGACAGAGGTTCTTGTCTTGATTAAAATGGTGATGGCAGTTAGACGACCATACGGAGTCAGAGACTTGAGGTTGGAAGACCAGAGGCAAGTCTTTTTTGCTAGTTGAGGAAACAAGTGATAATCTTGAGCAACATAATAACCATTTCTTGCTTGCTCTGGGCAAGATAAGGGATGCAGCATCTCTACTGTACACACAGAAAAACTGCAGAAAATTAAGAGTGCTGTCAGGAATGCAAAAAGAACCAAAATCTAGAAGTTGACTATATGTGGCTATGGATTAGGCATGGGGAAAAGAGAAAAGTTAATTTCAATTTGGACTAGAGGGATGGTTACCAAAATGAGGAAATCAGAAGGGCAATTTGCAGTATTGATTATAAGTTCAGTCTTGGAAATTTTTTCAATCTAGTTAGGGAAATGTGACATACATCAGTTTGATGACAGCAAAAGTAGCCTATGGTAATAAAATATAAGTGATCATCTGAGAAGGATGGATGGAGGAGATAAGTAAAGTAAGTCTTTAGAGGCTTGATTGATTAGGCTACTTTCATTACAAAATGGGATCTTTTTGGATATTGATGAAAATATGATAGGACTCAGTAATTCTCAGCCTCTCGTGCAGGAAAAGGAGGTGGCAGGTGGTGGGTAGAAGGAATCCAAAGAGAGAGAGGCAGCATGTCAGAGAGTTAAGAGTGTAGATGGGAGACCCTGACTACCTAAGACTGAATCCTAGCTCTGCGACTTACTAACCACGTGACCATTGGAAGGCTGCTTACACTTTCTGTGCCTCAGTTTATTCATCTGTGAAGTGGAACAATAACAGCACCTACCTCACAGTACAGTTAGGTAGAATCATAATGTTCATACTCTTAAATGATCATGAAGTACAGAGTAAGCATGACAGGGGGTTACCCTTATTCTACTCGGAGACTGATAGGTGCCCCTGAATGTATCAGCTCTATTCCTTGGGGACCATCATAGGCAATGTCAGATGTCACTGATGGGAATGCATTGTTCTGTGAACATGTGGAAGGAGAAAAATGAGTTAGAACTACTGAGTTAGTGGGATGGAGCGTCCAAGGGAAGAGTTTGTAATTATATCAGTCTAGGTAATCGACTGTAAAAGTGTGTTCGGAGTAGGAAAATGGCTTGATGGAGGTTGATTTTTTAGGAAGATTAATCTGGAAATTGAATTCTGAGCAGGCAGGGACAATGGGCAGAGACGTGGTGTTGAATAGTGTCATAGCAAAATGGTGAGCCACCAGTGAACTAAGCAATACTTTTGGGAGAAAACTAAGTAATAAAGTTGAGAGTGGGGCCCAGGTCCAAATATAAGGTTTTTGATATAAGTTATGGGGGTTGTCATCTTGGGGAGAGCTTAAAACCACAAAACTGGTAGGAGAAAGGGAATAATGAAATACAAAAGGTGTCTGGGGAAAACAGGGCAGCAATTGGGGAGGTGAAACTGAAGTTGGGCAACTAGATTGGTTTTGTAGTTTTGGGGACACAGATAAGTGGGAGGATATTCCACGCTCACGGAACAGTAGCATTAACATCATTAAATTGTCCACACTACTAAAAATCATCTATAGATTCAGTGCAATCCCTATCAAATTCCAATGGTATTTTTCCACAGGAAAAAAAAAATAATACTGAAATTTGTATGGAACATAAAACACCCATAAAAGCCAGAGAAATCTTTAAAAAATAAGAACAAAGCTGAAGGCACCAAATTTCCCAAATTCAAATTATATTGCTAGAGTAATTAAGACTATGGTATTGGCATAAAAAGACACATCCACCACTGGAACAGAATAGAGTGCTCAAAAATAAACCCAGACATCTATGGTCAATTATTTTATGAGCTAGCAAATGCTGGCAAGAATATGGGGTTGGGGGAAAACCTCTTGTGCACTGTTGTTGTGAAAGCAAATTGGTATAGTCTCTCTGGAAAATGGTATGGAGGTGTTTCAAAAGATTAAAAATAGATCTAC
>NW_028167804.1:0-35913 GCF_964194135.1 Talpa europaea
AACGTATTGCGCAAATTCTTGTGCTTTCTTATATTAAATTACCAAACCCAATTTTGAAGGAAGAAAGAGGAGAACAAGGTTTTGGGTCCACAGATGTGGTTGCTTGGACTCAAAATATTACAAAAGAAAGACCATTGAAAAAGTTAATTATTAATGGACATCCAATTATGGGGTTGCTAGACACAGGAGCTGACCGGTCATGTATTGCAGGCAAAGATTGGCCTGCGGCTTGGCCTGTGTTAAATTTTTCCTCCACACTGATTGGATTGGGCATGGCCAATAATGTTGCTCAAAGCTCACAAATGTTGTCTTGGCAACTGGGGTCACAGAAAGGTTTGTTTCAGCCTTATGTGATTCCTGCCTTGCCGTTTTCCCTATGGGGACGTGATATTATGGAGTCTTTACAAATGTCTCTAGTTACCCCTGATGTGATAGATGAACAGGCTTTTTTATAGGGGCCATTGAAACTCAACAATATGCTGATAAAATTAACTGGAAAGATTAAAATCCTGTCTGGATCGATCAATGGCCCCTTACTTCAGAAAAGATCCAGGCTATTCAAACTATAGTTAAAGAGCAATTAGCTAAAGGTCATTTGGAACCGTCTACGAGTCCTTGGAATACTCCTGTTTTTTGCATAAAGAAAAAATCTGGTAAATGGCGATTGTTGCAGGATCTAAGAGCGGTAAACGCCACAATGCAAGATATGGGTGCCCTACAACCAGGGTTGCCCTCTCCTGTAGCGGTTCCAAAAGACAGCTATGTTATTATTATTGACCTTCAAGACTGCTTTTTTACAATTAAATTACATCCAGATGATTGTAAAAAATTTGCATTTAGTATTCCATCTAGTAATTTTCAAAAACCTTGGCAACGTTATCAATGGAAGGTTTTGCCACAAGGTATGAAAAATTCTCCTACTTTATGTCAAAAATTTGTAGATCAAGCTTTACAAAAGACAAGGTTAAAATTTCCAGAAGCATATATTATTCATTATATGGATGATATTCTCTTAAGTCATCCTATGAAGGAAATTGCAGATCAAATATTGAAACATCTTATAGAACAATTGACTGCATATGGCCTAATAGTGGCCCCTGATAAAATTCAAAAAGAAAGACCTCTAAATTATTTAGGAAAAGTTATATATGATGATTGCATTATGTCACAAAATTTACAGATTCGTATCGATAAATTACAGACTTTGAATGATTTCCAAAAATTATTAGGAAATATTAATTGGATAAGGCCTTACTTAAAAATTACTACTGGAGATTTACATCCACTTTTTGCAATTCTACAGGGAGATTCAAACCCTAAATCTCCTCGTAAATTAACTCAGGAAGCATTGCAGAGTATTAAATTGGTTGAACAAAAATTATCTGAAGCAAAAGTTATTCAAGTGGATTATTCAAAAACTTGGGACTTATTAATTATTCAGACTGTTTATACTCCAACAGCTTGCTTATGGCAAGATGGCATCCTGGAATGGCTGCACTTGTCACATGTACAAACACGTGTGGTCACTGCATATCCATTAATGTGTGCCTGGTTAATCATGAAAGGTGTCCTGAGGTCTCGAGAATTATTTGGCAGAGATCCAAATAATATAATAATTCCATATAACAAAAAACAATTTGAATTTTTATTACAAAATGATAATGATTGGGGAGTTGCCATACAAAATTTTTCAGGACAAGTTAAATTTCATTTGCGTCAACATCCATTATTGAAATTTGCAGAAAAAACTAAACTTATTTTTCCAAAAATTATTAATTCTAAACCTGTACCCAATACAAAGGTCATTTTCACTGATGGCTCTTCATCTGGAGTCTTTGCAGTTTATAGTCTTAGAGATGAACCTTTACAAAAAGTCTCTAAAAATGTCTCTGCTCAGCAGGCTGAAATAATTAGTCATTATGACACTTGAGCATTTTGCTCAGCCTTTAACTTTGTTTTCTGATTCTAAGTATGTGGTTAGGCCATTTATTCTTTTAAAATAAATAAATAAAATATTTCTAAATAATAATATTTAAAGTTCATTTACTATTGCTAAGGTAATAAAAAATGGTTAAATATAACTATATAATATAACTAAAGGTTTTTATAATAATATTCTAAACCCACTGCAACGAATGGGTGGGGGCTGCCCCTGATCTCAACAAGCAGCTGCCTGGACTTTTTCTCCAGTGTTGGGATCACTGGCAAGTCTCTACTGCCTTCCTGCTGTGGGGGACTAAACTATTTTGGTTCATTCTAGGAAAAAAGTTTTATTTCCCTATGTTATTTCTAAATTTTAAAGTCTAAATTGTCTAAGTAAAAAAAAAATACTGAGTTATTTTAAATTTGCTAACAAGCTATACAAAATGCTTATTGGTTGAATAAAAGTTTTTAGATTTACTTATTGGACCTGTAAAAGGTTAAATTTCTTGTTAAAATTAATTAACCAAAAAAAAAATTAAATAATAATACAAACATATTTGAGCTAAATTCAAACCTCAAATTTTAATAAAAGCCTAAAAACAAACAAACTGTAAAAATTTCCCTCTTCTTCTGTTATCAAAATAACAGTATTCTTTTTTGTTTTAATATATACTTGCTCTCAGTATAATAAAACATTGACAACCTAAAGCCAAATAATCACTTCTTAAAAATATAAACTCAAAAAATATTCTCTTATCTAAAAAAGTTAATAAAACTGCCTGATTGTTGTGGTCTCGAGCCCAAGGTCTTTAATAATAATTAAAATTAAATACTTATTTTCTGCACAGTTTTTAGCTTTTAACTCATTAAAATACCTCAGTGACGTCACAAAAATTAATAAAATAACTATCTCTTAAAATATATACATATGGCCAAAATTTTAAATATATATATCAAGAGATCTCTGTATCTGTTTGTCTGTCTTTGTGTTTTGTTTTGTGTTGTTTTATTTTGTTTTGTTTTTGACCTCTAGAGGACTAATTATAAATGGCGCCTATATAAATTCTCATAAAAACAAATCTTACAATCACTATCAAAAATTTTTTTTTAATTTTTGGAAAACAAAAACTAGTTCAAATTTTATAATATAATTCAAGGCATATATGCCTTAAAATTATGTTAAATATTAATAATTTACTTTGTTTAAATGTGTTTATTTAAAAAAAAAAAAGGTCTGGTATAAAAGGTATTTTTGTCTTTCCTATTGAGTCACCTCTATGTAAAAAATGTACAAAGTATCTATATGGTACTCTAATTTTTTTGTTCCTTTTTATTAATTTATCTAATACTTGTTTAATGATGCTAATTCACCCATCTGGTCCCTGCTAAATTAAACCAACACCTTGGTTCCTCCTCTGCACTGACTGAAACCTGAAAAGTCACAGATCACCTACTTCTTCACCACTTCCAATGGAACTCGTGCTTACTTGAACTTTTTCGTCTTTTTGCTGCTGTGAATACTATCAAACTTTTTAGCACCAGACAAAATATCTACGCCGTATGGAATTTCAATCTTCGTGCCTGCATTGGATACCCCTATACATTGCTTTTTGGATCTGCCAACACAATGAACATTTCCTGCCATGGGAATTCCTATTCTGTAACCTGTTCTAAGTGTGTGTTGTCTAATTGCCTAACTCCTAATATTGTTCATAATTTTTCTACTATGGTTATGTTAAATAGACCTTCTTATGTTATATTACCTGTGGATTTACAAAATACCCCATGGTTTGACAATACTGCTTTACAAATTATTCAGGAAGTCAATGCTTTAATTCATTCTAAACATTTTGTTGCTACGCTTATTTTACATATTGCTGCCTTGATTGCAATTGTTACTTCTCTTGCAGCATCATCTGTTGCCTTGGTGCAGGAAACACATACAGCTCATTTTGTTAATGATCTTACACAAAATGTGACTTTGGCACTTGCTTTGCAACATTCCATAGATAAAAAAATGGAACAAAAACTTAATGCTCTTGAAGAGACTGTATTAGCTTTGGGAGAGGAAGTACAGCAAATCAAAAAACTTCTCTCAACTCGTTGTCATGCACAATTTAAATTTATTTGTGTTACGCCTAAACCTTATAATTCTTCTCTTGATTGGAATTTTGTTAAAAATCATTTGCTTGGTGTTTGGCGTGAAAGTGACTCTAGTCATGATATGTCATCTCTCCAGGCAGAAATTTCTGCAATGAGCCAAGCACACTTGTCTGAACCAGCATTGTTTGATTTTGCTTCTACATTTTCTGATTCTCTGCGTTCTTTGGCTCCCTCAAATTGGCTACATTTTTTGATTTCATTTGGAGTGATTACGCTCATTGTTTTGGTTGGATGCCTTTTGATGCCTGTGTTTTTGAAGCTGCTTAACAGAAATTTGAAGATTCTTCGTCGTGATATGCATTTTATGCAGCTTCAATTTAAAAAAACAAAAGGGGGAACTGTGGCGGCTCCTGAGAGCAATGTTACAATTGCCACAATTTCGCATTAATATCGGGTGGCTGTGCTATCTTGGCATAATCAGCCCCTGCCCCTGTGCGCTGGACTGGACAGTCAATGACGGGTAAGATCAGAAAGCGAGTTCTGACAACCTAAGACAGGCGCAGTCCCCGAGGGGATTTTGGTTCCCACCTTTTCATCCATGAAAAATTACTGGAACAATTGGGCCTGGGCGTTGTTGAGGCACCACCAAAATATGTTGTTACTCATTACCAGTAACTAGGCTCATAGTAAAGGAATGCAACTATGGAAACAGATTCTATTACTTAGTAAATAATATAGCCAAACAAAAGTATGAGAATAGATAATAGTATATGAAAAACATAATAATAAAGTAATAATAAAAATATAATCATAATTCAGATGTTCTAGAATGAGCCTCCATTATGGAGATTAGAGTATGAAATGTTCTTGATTTGTACTTGATTTCTTGATAAATAATAAGCGAGATGTAATGATATGTGATACAAAGTGCACGTATGCCTTGATAAATGATTAACCATATTCTGTGCAAAACACAATGAAGCAATTACTGTAAAAATGTATAAAAAGAGAAGATTGCTTACAATAAAGCGCACTCAGATTTTCACTCTCCCTTGAGTGTGTCTGTGTGTCATTCTTTCTTGTCCCTCGCCCTAATTCCTTCGATCACCTTTTGCTCATTCTCATTCAACCATGAGATTGTCTCGATCTCCCGCCACTGCTGGGCTGGTCCGCGGCAAGAAGGAGAGGTAGAACTACCAGAAGAACAAGAAGAACTAGAAGAACAAACAGAAGAATAAGCCTAAAAGTAGAAGTAACAGAAGACTAAGACGAAAAGGCAAAAATAACCGAATAAGCCTAAAAACCTGAAATAATGGTGGAATAAGACGAAAAAGCAGAAATGACAGAAGAAGAAGCAGAAGAAGGAGAAGAAGAAGAAATAGAAAAAGCAGAAAATGCTTAATAAACTGAAGAAGATGAATAAGAAGAAGAAGAAAAAGAAGGAGATGTAGAACTGTAAGAAGAACAAGAAGTACTGGAAGAACAAGAAATACTAGGAAAACACAAAGAACAAGAAGTAGAAACAGAAGAATAAGACGAAAAGAAAGAAATAAGAGAATAAGCAGAAAAAGTAGAAATAACAGAAGTATAAGCCAAAAAGCAGGAATAACCGAAGAATAAGCCGAAAAACCTGAAATAACGGAGGAACAAGCCGAAAAAGAAGAAATAACAGAAGAAGCTGTAAAAGCAGAAATAAGAGAAGAAAAAGCCGAACAAGTATAAATAACAGAAGAATGAGCTGAAAAAACAGATAAAACAGAAGAATAAGCCGAAAATGCAGAATAACAGAAGAAGAAACCAAAAGAGCAGATATAACAGAAGAAAAAGCTGAAGTAAAACCAAAAGAAGCAGAAGAAGAAGTAATTGAAAAAGGAGAAAATGCAGAAGAAACAGAAAAAGGTGAAGAGGAAGAAGATGTATAAGAATAAGAAGGAGATGTAGAAGTACAAGAAGAACAAGGGTGAACTAACAGAATAAGAAGAACAAAAAGTTGAAACAGAAGAATAAGTCGAAAAAGCAGAAAATACAGAAGAATAAGCTGAAGAAGAAGCAGAAGAAGCAGAAATTGAAAAGCAGAAAATTGAGAAGAAGCAGAAGATGATGAAGAAGAAGGAGAGGTAGAACTACCAGAAAAACAAGAAGAACTAGAAGAACAAACAGAAGAATAAGCCTAAAAGTAGAAGTAACAGAAGACTAAGACGAAAAGGCAAAAATAACCGAATAAGCCTAAAAACCTGAAATAATGGTGGAATAAGACGAAAAAGCAGAAATGGCAGAAGAAGAAGCAGAAGAAGAAGCAGAAGAAGGAGAAGAAGAAGAAATAGAAAAAGCAGAAAATGCTTAATAAACTGAAGAAGATGAATAAGAAGAAGAAGAAAAAGAAGGAGATGTAGAACTATAAGAGAACAAGAAGTACTAGAAGAACAAGAAGAACTAGGAAAACAAGAAGAACAAGAAGTAGAAACAGAAGAATAAGACGAAAAGAAAGAAATAACAGAATAAGCAGAAAAAGTAGAAATAACAGAAGTATAAGCCGAAAAGCAGAAATAACCGAAGAATAAGCCGAAAAACCTGAAATAACAGAGAAATAAGCCAAAAAAGGAGAAATTAAAGAATAAGCCGAAAAAGCAGAAATGGGAGAAGAAAAAGCCGAACAAGTATAAATAACAGAAGAATGAGCTGAAAAAATAGATAAAACAAACGAATAAGCCGAAAAAGCAGAATAACAGAAGAGAAGCCAAAAGAGCAGATATAACAGAAGAAGAAGATGAAGTAAAACCAAAAGAAGCAGCAGAAGAAGTAATTGAAAAAGGAGAAAATGCAGAAGAAACACAAGAAGGTGAAGAGGAAGAAGATGTATAAGAATAAGAAGGAGATGTAGAAGTACAAAATAACAAGGGAGAACTAAAAGAAAAAGAAGAACAAGAAGTTGAAACAGAAGAATAAGACGAAAAAGCAGAAAATACAGAAGAATGAGCTGAAGAAGAAGCACAAAAGCAGAAATTGAAAAGGAGAAAATTCAGAAGAAGCAGAAGATGATGAAGAAGAAGGAGAGGTAAAACTACCAGAAGAACAAGAAGAACTAGGAGAACAAACAGAAGAATAAGCCTAAAAGTAGAAGTAACAGAAGACTAAGACGAAAAGGCAAAAATAACCGAATAAGCCTAAAAACCTGAAATAATGGTGGAATAAGACGAAAAAGCAGAAATGACAGAAGAAGAAGCAGAAGAAGGAGAAGAAGAAGAAATAGAAAAAGCAGAAAATGCTTAATAAACTGAAGAAGATGAATAAGAAGAAGAAGAAAAAGAAGGAGATGTAGAACTGTAAGAAGAACAAGAAGTACTGGAAGAACAAGAAATACTAGGAAAACACGAAGAACAAGAAGTAGAAACAGAAGAATAAGACGAAAAGAAAGAAATAACAGAATAAGCAGAAAAAGTAGAAATAACAGAAGTATAAGCCAAAAAGCAGGAATAACCGAAGAATAAGCCGACAAACCTGAAATAACGGAGGAACAAGCCGAAAAAGAAGAAATAACAGAAGAAGCTGTAAAAGCAGAAATAAGAGACGAAAAAGCCGAACAAGTATAAATAACAGAAGAATGAGCTGAAAAAACAGATAGAACAGAAGAATAAGCCGAAAAAGCAGAATAACAGAAGAAGAAGCCCAAAGAGCAGATATAACAGAAGAAGAAGCTGAAGTAAAACCAAAAGAAGCAGAAGAAGAAGTAATTGAAAAAGGAGAAAATGCAGAAGAAACAGTCGAAGGTGAAGAGGAAGGAGAAGTATAAGAAGAAGAAGAAGGAGATGTAGAAGTACATGAAGAACAAGGGTGAACTAAAAGAACAAGAAGAACAAGAAGTTGAAACAGAAGAATAAGACGAAAAAGCAGAAAATACAGAAGAATATACTGAAGAAGAAGCAGAAGAAGCAGAAATTGAAAAGCAGAAAATTCAGAAGAAGCAGAAGATGATGAAGAAGAAGGAGAGGTAGAACTACCAAAAGAACAAGAAGAACTAGAAGAACAAACAGAAGAATAAGCCTAAAAGTAGAAGTAACAGAAGACTAAGACGAAAAGGCAAAAATAACCGAATAAGCCTAAAAACCTGAAATAATGGTGGAATAAGACGAAAAAGCAGAAATGACAGAAGAAGAAGCAGAAGAAGCAGAACAAGGAGAAGAAGAAGAAATAGAAAAAGCAGAAAATGCTTAATAAACTGAAGAAGATGATAAGAAGAAGAAGAAAAAGAAGGAGATGTAGAATTATAAGAAGAACAAGAAGTACTAGAAGAACAAGAAGAACTAGGAAAACAAGAAGAACAAGAAGTAGAAACAGAAGAATAAGACGAAAAGAAAGAAATAACAGAATAAGCAGAAAAAGTAGAAATAACAGAAGTATAAACCGAAAAGCGGAAATAACCGAAGAATAAGCCGAATAACCTGAAATAACGGAGGAACAAGCCGAAAAAGCAAACATAACAGAAGAAGCCGAAAAAGCAGAAATAAGAGAAGAAAAAGCCGAACAAGCATAAATAACAGAAGAATGAGCTGAAAAAAGAGATAAAACAGAAGAATAAGCCGAGAAAGCAGAATAACAGAAGAAGAAGCCAAAAGAGCACATATAACAGAAGAAGAAGCTGAAGTCAAACCAAAAGAAGCAGCAGAAGAAGAAGTAATTGAAAAAGGAGAAAATGCAGAAGAAACAGAAAAAGGTGAAGAGGAAGAAGATGTATAAGAATAAGAAGGAGATGTAGAAGTACAAGAAGAACAAGGGGGAACTAAAAGAACAAGAAGAAGAAGAAGTTGAAAGAGAAGAATAAGTCGAAAAAGCAGAAAATACAGAAGAATAAGCTGAAGAAGAAGCAGAAGAAGCAGAAATTGAAAAGCAGAAAATTGAGAAGAAGCAGAAGATGATGAAGAAGAAGGAGAGGTAGAACTACCAGAAGAACAAGAAGAACTAGAAGAACAAACAGAAGAATAAGCCTAAAAGTAGAAGTAACAGAAGACTAAGACGAAAAGGCAAAAATAGCCGAATAAGCCTAAAAACCTGAAAAAATGGTGGAATAAGACGAAAAAGCAGAAATGACAGAAGAAGAAGCAGAAGAAGCAGAAGAGGAAGAAATAGAAAAAGCAGAAAATGCTTAATAAACTGAAGAAAATGAATAACAAGAAGAAGAAAAAGAAGATTTAGAATTATAAGAAGAACAAGAAGTACTAGAAGAACAAGAAGAACTAGGAAAACAAGAAGAACAAGAAGTAGAAACAGAAGAATAAGACGAAAAGAAAGAAATAACAGAATAAGCAGAAAAAGTAGAAATAACAGAAGTATAAGCCAAAAAGCAGGAATAACCGAAGAATAAGCCGAAAAACCTGAAATAACGGAGGAACAAGCCGAAAAAGAAGAAATAACAGAAGAAGCTGTAAAAGCAGAAATAAGAGAAGAAAAAGCCGAACAAGTATAAATAACAGAAGAATGAGCTGAAAAAACAGATAAAACAGAAGAATAAGCCGAAAAAGCAGAATAACAGAAGAAGAAACCAAAAGAGCAGATATAACAGAAGAAGAAGCTGAAGTAAAACCAAAAGAAGCAGAAGAAGAAGTAATTGAAAAAGGAGAAAATGCAGAAGAAACAGTCGAAGGTGAAGAGGAAGGAGAAGTATAAGAAGAAGAAGAAGAAGAAGGAGATGTAGAAGTACAAGAAGAACAAGGGTGAACGAAAAGAACAAGAAGAAGAAGAAGATGAAACAGAAGAATAAGACGAAAAAGCAGAAAATACAGAAGAATAAACTGAAGAAGAAGCAGAAGAAGCAGAAATTGAAAAGCAGAAAATTCAGAAGAAGCAGAAGATGATGAAGAAGAAGGAGATGTAGAACTACCAGAACAAGAAGAACTAGAAGAACAAACAGAAGAATAAGCCTAAAAGTAGAAGTAACAGAAGACTAAGACGAAAAGGCAAAAATAACCGAATAAGCCTAAAAACCTGAAAAAATGATGGAATAAGACGAAAAAGCAGAAATGACAGAAGAAGAAACAGAAGAAGCAGAAGAAGGAGAAGAGGAAGAAATAGAAAAAGCAAAAAATGCTTAATAAACTGAAGAAAATGAATAAGAAGAAGAAGAAAAAGAAGATGTAGAATTATAAGAAGAACAAGAAGTACTAGAAGAACAAGAAGAACTAGGAAAACAAGAACAAAAAGAAGTAGAAACAGAAGAATAAGACGAAAAGTAAGAAATAACAGAATAAGCACAAAAAGTAGAAATAACAGAAGTATAGACCGAAAAGCAGAAAGAACCGAAGAATAAGCCGAAAAACCTGAAATAACGGAGGAAGAAGCCGAAAAATCAGACATAAGAGAAGAATCCAAAAAGCAGAAATAAGAGAAGAAAAAGCCGAACAAGCATAAATAACAGAAGAATGAGCTGAAAAAACAGATAAAACAGAAGAATAAGCCGAGAAAACAGAATAACATAAGAAGAAGCCAATAGAGCACATATAACAGAAGAAGACCCTGAAGTAAAACCAAAAGAAGCAGCAGAAGAAGAAGTAATTGAAAAAGGAGAAAATGCAGAAGAAACAGAAGAAGGTGAAGAGGAAGAAGATGTATAAGAATAAGAAGGAGATGTAGAAGTACAAGAAGAACAAGGGGGAACTAAAAGCACAAGAAGAAAAGAAGTTGAAACAGAAGAATAAGTCGAAAAAGCAGAAAATACAGAAGAATAAGCTGAAGAAGAAGCAGGTGAAGCAGAAATTGAAAAGCAGAAAATTCAGAAGAAGCAGAAGATGATGAAGAAGAAGCAGAGGTAGAACTACCAGAAGAACAAGAAGAACTAGAAGAACAAACAGAAGAATAAGCCTAAAAATAGAAGTAACAGAAGACTAAGACGAAAAGGCAAAAATAGCCGAATAAGCCTAAAAACCTGAAATAATGGTGGAATAAGACGAAAAAGCAGAAATGACAGAAGAAGAAGCAGAAGAAGCAGAAGAAGGAGAAGAAGAAGAAATAGAAAAAGCAGAAAATGCTTAATAAACTGAAGAAGATGAATAAGAAGAAGAAGAAAAAGAAGGAGATGTAGAACTGTAAGAAGAACAAGAAGTACTGGAAGAACAAGAAATACTAGGAAAACACGAAGAACAAGAAGTAGAAACAGAAGAATAAGACGAAAAGAAAGAAATAACAGAATAAGCAGAAAAAGTAGAAATAACAGAAGTATAAGCCAAAAAGCAGGAATAACCGAAGAATAAGCCGAAAAACCTGAAATAACGGAGGAACAAGCCGAAAAAGAAGAAATAACAGAAGAAGCTGTAAAAGCAGAAATAAGAGAAGAAAAAGCCGAACAAGTATAAATAACAGAAGAATGAGCTGAAAAAACAGATAAAACAGAAGAATAAGCCGAAAAAGCAGAATAACAGAAGAAGCCAAAAGAGCAGATATAACAGAAGAAGAAGCTGAAGTAAAACCAAAAGAAGCAGAAGAAGAAGTAATTGAAAAAGGAGAAAATGCAGAAGAAACAGTCGAAGGTGAAGAGGAAGGAGAAGTATAAGAAGAAGAAGAAGGAGATGTAGAAGTACAAGAAGAACAAGTGTGAACTAAAAGAACAAGAAGAACAAGAAGTTGAAACAGAAGAATAAGACGAAAAAGCAGAAAATACAGAAGAATAAACTGAAGAAGAAGCAGAAGAAGCAGAAATTGAAAAGCAGAAAATTCAGAAGAAGCAGAAGATGATGAAGAAGAAGGAGAGGTAGAACTACCAAAAGAACAAGAAGAACTAGAAGAACAAACAGAAGAATAAGCCTAAAAGTAGAAGTAACAGAAGACTAAGACGAAAAGGCAAAAGTAACCGAATAAGCCTAAAAACCTGAAATAATGGTGGAATAAGACGAAAAAGCAGAAATGACAGAAGAAGAAGCAGAAGAAGCAGAAGAAGGAGAAGAACAAGAAATAGAAAAAGCAGAAAATGCTTAATAAACTGAAGAAGATGAAAAGAAGAAGAAGAAAAAGAAGGAGATGTAGAATTATAAGAAGAACAAGAAGTACTAGAAGAACAAGAAGAACTAGGAAAACAAGAAGAACAAGAAGTAGAAACAGAAGAATAAGACGAAAAGAAAGAAATAACAGAATAAGCAGAAAAAGTAGAAATAACAGAAGTATAAACCGAAAAGCGGAAATAACCGAAGAATAAGCCGAATAACCTGAAATAACGTAGGAACAAGCCGAAAAAGCAAACATAACAGAAGAAGCCGAAAAAGCAGAAATAAGAGAAGAAAAAGCCGAACAAGCATAAATAACAGAAGAATGAGCTGAAAAAAGAGATAAAACAGAAGAATAAGCCGAGAAAGCAGAATAACAGAAGAAGAAGCCAAAAGAGCACATATAACAGAAGAAGAAGCTGAAGTAAAACCAAAGAAGCAGCAGAAGAAGAAGTAATTGAAAAAGGAGAAAATGCAGAAGAAACAGAAGAAGGTGAAGAGGAAGAAGATGTATAAGAATAAGAAGGAGATGTAGAAGTACAAGAAGAACAAGGGGGAACTAAAAGAACAAGAAGAAGAAGAAGTTGAAAGAGAAGAATAAGTCGAAAAAGCAGAAAATACAGAAGAATAAGCTGAAGAAGAAGCAGAAGAAGCAGAAATTGAAAAGCAGAAAATTGAGAAGAAGCAGAAGATGATGAAGAAGAAGGAGAGGTAGAACTACCAGAAGAACAAGAAGAACTAGAAGAACAAACAGAAGAATAAGCCTAAAAGTAGAAGTAACAGAAGACTAAGACGAAAAGGCAAAAATAGCCGAATAAGCCTAAAAACCTGAAAAAATGGTGGAATAAGACGAAAAAGCAGAAATGACAGAAGAAGAAGCAGAAGAAGCAGAAGAGGAAGAAATAGAAAAAGCAGAAAATGCTTAATAAACTGAAGAAAATGAATAAGAAGAAGAAGAAAAAGAAGATGTAGAATTATAAGAAGAACAAGAAGTACTAGAAGAACAAGAAGAACTAGGAAAACAAGAAGAACAAGAAGTAGAAACAGAAGAATAAGACGAAAAGAAAGAAATAACAGAATAAGCAGAAAAAGTAGAAATAACAGAAGTATAAGCCAAAAAGCAGGAATAACCGAAGAATAAGCCGAAAAACCTGAAATAACGGAGGAACAAGCCGAAAAAGAAGAAATAACAGAAGAAGCTGTAAAAGCAGAAATAAGAGAAGAAAAAGCCGAACAAGTATAAATAACAGAAGAATGAGCTGAAAAAACAGATAAAACAGAAGAATAAGCCGAAAAAGCAGAATAACAGAAGAAGAAACCAAAAGAGTAGATATAACAGAAGAAGAAGCTGAAGTAAAACCAAAAGAAGCAGAAGAAGAAGTAATTGACAAAGGAGAAAATGCAGAAGAAACAGTCGAAGGTGAAGAGGAAGGAGAAGTATAAGAAGAAGAAGGAGATGTAGAAGTACAAGAAGAACAAGGGTGAACTAACAGAACAAGAAGAACAAGAAGTTGAAACAGAAGAATAAGACGAAAAAGCAGAAAATACAGAAGAATAAACTGAAGAAGAAGCAGAAGAAGCAGAAATTGAAAAGCAGAAAATTCAGAAGAAGCGGAAGATGATGAAGAAGAAGGAGATGTAGAACTACCAGAAGAACAAGAAGAACTAGAAGAACAAACAGAAGAATAAGCCTAAAAGTAGAAGTAACAGAAGACTAAGACGAAAAGGCAAAAATAACCGAATAAGCCTAAAAACCTGAAATAATGGTGGAATAAGACGAAAAAGCAGAAATGGCAGAAGAAGATGCAGAAGAAGAAGCAGAAGAAGGAGAAGAAAAAGAAATAGAAAAAGCAGAAAATGCTTAATAAACTGAAGAAGATGAATAAGAAGAAGAAGAAAAAGAAGGAGATGTAGAACTATAAGAAGAACAAGAAGTAATAGAAGAACAAGAAGAACTAGGAAAACAAGAAGAACAAGAAGTAGAAACAGAAGAATAAGACGAAAAGAAAGAAATAACAGAATAAGCAGAAAAAGTAGAAATAACAGAAGTATAAGCCGAAAAGCAGAAATAACCGAAGAATAAGCCGAAAAACCTGAAATAACGGAGAAATAAGCCGAAAAAGCAGAAATTAAAGAATAAGCCGAAAAAGCAGAAATGGGAGAAGAAAAAGCCGAACAAGTATAAATAACAGAAGAATGAGCTGAAAAAATAGATAAAACAAAAGAATAAGCCGAAAAAGCAGAATAACAGAAGAGAAGCCAAAAGAGCAGATATAACAGAAGAAGAAGCTGAAGTAAAACCAAAGAAGCAGCAGAAGAAGTAATTGAAAAAGGAGAAAATGGAGAAGAAACAGGAGAAGGTCAAGAGGAAGAAGATGTATAAGAATAAGAAGGAGATGTAGAAGTACAAGAATAACAAGGGAGAACTGAAAGAAAAAGAAGAACAAGAAGTTGAAACAGAAGAATAAGACGAAAAGGCAGAAAATACAGAAGAATAAGCTGAAGAAGAAGCACAAAAGCAGAAATTGAAAAGGAGAAAAGTCAGAAGAAGCAGAAGATGATGAAGAAGAAGGTGTGGCGGCTCCTGAGAGCAATATTACAATTGCCACAATTTCGCATTAATATCGGGTGGCTGTGCTATCTTGGCATAATCAGCCCCTGCCCCTGTGCGCTGGACTGGACAGTCAATGACGGGTAAGATCAGAAAGCGAGTTCTGACAACTTAAGACAGGCGCAGTCCCCGAGGGGATTTTGGTTCCCACCTTTTCATCCATGAAAAATTACTGGAACAATTGGGCCTGGGCGTTGTTGAGGCACCACCAAAATATGTTGTTACTCATTACCAGTAACTAGGCTCATAGTAAAGGAATGCAACTATGGAAACAGATTCTATTACTTAGTAAATAATATAGCCAAACAAAAGTATGAGAATAGATAATAGTATATGAAAAACATAATAATGAAGTAATAATAAAAATATAATCATAATTCAGATGTTCTAGAATGAGCCTCCATTATGGAGATTAGAGTATGAAATGTTCTTGATTTGTACTTGATTTCTTGATAAATAATAAGCGAGATGTAATGATATGTGATACAATGTGCACGTATGCCTTGATAAATGATTAACCATATTCTGTGCAAAACACAATGAAGCAATTACTGTAAAAATGTATAAAAAGAGAAGATTGCTTACAATAAAGCGCACTCAGATTTTCACTCTCCCTTGAGTGTGTCTGTGTGTCATTCTTTCTTGTCCCTCGCCCTAATTCCTTCGATCACCTTTTGCTCATTCTCATTCAACCCTGAGATTGTCTCGATCTCCCGCCACTGCTGGGCTGGTCCGCGGCAGCTGGCGCCCAAACGTGGGGCTCGAGTCCCAAACAGTGGGGCTCCGTGAAGCTGGAAGATTTGGCCTTCTCTGCTTTGTGTGCCTGCGTGTATGTTTGTGTGAGTGTTTGCGTTCGTGTTCCAAGGCTCTCTTGAGCCGCGGAGCCTGTGTGGGCTCTTTCCTGCAGTTCCGCGAAAGCCGTTACGGTTTAGTGGGGTCTCCCTTGCGAGTCCGAGACCGGGGCTTATACGGTCACCCCTATACCAAGGCTTTCTAATACTCCGCGAGGAGTACGGTCAGGCGAGCATCGCTGAGTGTTTTTAGTTTCGCTTTCTAAGCGATCAACTCTCTAGGTTTTTCCTTAAGAAGAAGACGTGTTCACGAAGAATGAGCTCTAGGTAAGCTATCTCTTCACTTTTTTATTTCATTTTTTATCGAAGGATAGGGAATCTCGTCAGGGCGCCGCGGGCTCGCTGGTAAAGGATAACCAGTTATAGAAGGCGAGTAATCTATAAAAATGGGACATTCTCACTCTAGAGATAGAGGACTTTTCCTTTCTGTTTTAAGTCACATGTTAAAAAGCCGAGGGATGACAATAAGTAACAGGTCCCTCAGTGAATTTTATGAGTTTATTTTAAGAATCTGCCCCTGGTTTCCTGAAGAGGGCAGTTTGTCTTTGACAAATTGGATACGTGTAGGAAAAGAAATTCAAAAATTTTATATTCAAAACGGCCCTACACAGGTGCCCGTTCAGGCTTTTCCTCTATGGGTACAAATTAGAAATTTATTAGTTGATACTACAGAAGCAGATCTATGGAAAGGAGAAATCTCAGAAAAAAGTAGTGATCAGGAAACTGTTCCTTTTGCCAATAAATCTAAAACATATTCGGGTGCTGTGTTCCCTACTGCACCTATTGCAGAAGGAGAACTTGTAGATTGTCACCCTGGAGATCCTGAATATGCAGAAGTTATGGGTGATGAGGATAATAGTGACTTTGAAGAAGCATTTGCTGATCTTTGTAGGACAACAGAACCAAAACAAAACCCCGTGCCACAGAATACTCTTATGGCTCCAAATTATTCTAGCAAGAAAAAACAATGTAAATGCTCTAAACCAAAGAGGCTGCACACCCCTCCTCCAGGAACAGTAAGTGACATAAGGATGGACATAAATTAAAACAAATAGAAAAGAATCAAAAACAAAACAAAAAAAAACTCTCCTCTCAGAGGGGCGAGCCCTCAGCCCCGTAAACGAAAGAGGGTCTGACTCGGCGCTCAAAAACATCACACAGACTGAGGCGCCTAACTCTACTGTGACCATACATGAATTACCTAGAGGCACTCCAGGAAGTGCCGGACTTGATCTTGCATCGGTAGCTGATGTTATTCTTTCAGCCATCGATGGAGTTACGCCTATTGAGACTTGTTTAAAGGGACCGCTACCCCAAGGAACAGTGGGGCTAATAATTGGCCGTAGTTCAAATTATAAAAAGAATTTTGAAGTACTTCCGGGTATTGTAGACTCTGATTTTAATGGAAAAATTAAAGTTATGATCAGGCCTTTAAAGAAAACAATACAAATTCATAAAAATCAACGTATTGCGCAAATTCTTGTGCTTTCTTATATTAAATTACCAAACCCAATTTTGAAGGAAGAAAGAGGAGAACAAGGTTTTGGGTCCACAGATGTGGTTGCTTGGACTCAAAATATTACAAAAGAAAGACCATTGAAAAAGTTAATTATTAATGGACATCCAATTATGGGGTTGCTAGACACAGGAGCTGACCGGTCATGTATTGCAGGCAAAGATTGGCCTGCGGCTTGGCCTGTGTTAAATTTTTCCTCCACACTGATTGGATTGGGCATGGCCAATAATGTTGCTCAAAGCTCACAAATGTTGTCTTGGCAACTGGGGTCACAGAAAGGTTTGTTTCAGCCTTATGTGATTCCTGCCTTGCCGTTTTCCCTATGGGGACGTGATATTATGGAGTCTTTACAAATGTCTCTAGTTACCCCTGATGTGATAGATGAACAGGCTTTTTTATAGGGGCCATTGAAACTCAACAATATGCTGATAAAATTAACTGGAAAGATTAAAATCCTGTCTGGATCGATCAATGGCCCCTTACTTCAGAAAAGATCCAGGCTATTCAAACTATAGTTAAAGAGCAATTAGCTAAAGGTCATTTGGAACCGTCTACGAGTCCTTGGAATACTCCTGTTTTTTGCATAAAGAAAAAATCTGGTAAATGGCGATTGTTGCAGGATCTAAGAGCGGTAAACGCCACAATGCAAGATATGGGTGCCCTACAACCAGGGTTGCCCTCTCCTGTAGCGGTTCCAAAAGACAGCTATGTTATTATTATTGACCTTCAAGACTGCTTTTTTACAATTAAATTACATCCAGATGATTGTAAAAAATTTGCATTTAGTATTCCATCTAGTAATTTTCAAAAACCTTGGCAACGTTATCAATGGAAGGTTTTGCCACAAGGTATGAAAAATTCTCCTACTTTATGTCAAAAATTTGTAGATCAAGCTTTACAAAAGACAAGGTTAAAATTTCCAGAAGCATATATTATTCATTATATGGATGATATTCTCTTAAGTCATCCTATGAAGGAAATTGCAGATCAAATATTGAAACATCTTATAGAACAATTGACTGCATATGGCCTAATAGTGGCCCCTGATAAAATTCAAAAAGAAAGACCTCTAAATTATTTAGGAAAAGTTATATATGATGATTGCATTATGTCACAAAATTTACAGATTCGTATCGATAAATTACAGACTTTGAATGATTTCCAAAAATTATTAGGAAATATTAATTGGATAAGGCCTTACTTAAAAATTACTACTGGAGATTTACATCCACTTTTTGCAATTCTACAGGGAGATTCAAACCCTAAATCTCCTCGTAAATTAACTCAGGAAGCATTGCAGAGTATTAAATTGGTTGAACAAAAATTATCTGAAGCAAAAGTTATTCAAGTGGATTATTCAAAAACTTGGGACTTATTAATTATTCAGACTGTTTATACTCCAACAGCTTGCTTATGGCAAGATGGCATCCTGGAATGGCTGCACTTGTCACATGTACAAACACGTGTGGTCACTGCATATCCATTAATGTGTGCCTGGTTAATCATGAAAGGTGTCCTGAGGTCTCGAGAATTATTTGGCAGAGATCCAAATAATATAATAATTCCATATAACAAAAAACAATTTGAATTTTTATTACAAAATGATAATGATTGGGGAGTTGCCATACAAAATTTTTCAGGACAAGTTAAATTTCATTTGCGTCAACATCCATTATTGAAATTTGCAGAAAAAACTAAACTTATTTTTCCAAAAATTATTAATTCTAAACCTGTACCCAATACAAAGGTCATTTTCACTGATGGCTCTTCATCTGGAGTCTTTGCAGTTTATAGTCTTAGAGATGAACCTTTACAAAAAGTCTCTAAAAATGTCTCTGCTCAGCAGGCTGAAATAATTAGTCATTATGACACTTGAGCATTTTGCTCAGCCTTTAACTTTGTTTTCTGATTCTAAGTATGTGGTTAGGCCATTTATTCTTTTAAAATAAATAAATAAAATATTTCTAAATAATAATATTTAAAGTTCATTTACTATTGCTAAGGTAATAAAAAATGGTTAAATATAACTATATAATATAACTAAAGGTTTTTATAATAATATTCTAAACCCACTGCAACGAATGGGTGGGGGCTGCCCCTGATCTCAACAAGCAGCTGCCTGGACTTTTTCTCCAGTGTTGGGATCACTGGCAAGTCTCTACTGCCTTCCTGCTGTGGGGGACTAAACTATTTTGGTTCATTCTAGGAAAAAAGTTTTATTTCCCTATGTTATTTCTAAATTTTAAAGTCTAAATTGTCTAAGTAAAAAAAAAATACTGAGTTATTTTAAATTTGCTAACAAGCTATACAAAATGCTTATTGGTTGAATAAAAGTTTTTAGATTTACTTATTGGACCTGTAAAAGGTTAAATTTCTTGTTAAAATTAATTAACCAAAAAAAAAATTAAATAATAATACAAACATATTTGAGCTAAATTCAAACCTCAAATTTTAATAAAAGCCTAAAAACAAACAAACTGTAAAAATTTCCCTCTTCTTCTGTTATCAAAATAACAGTATTCTTTTTTGTTTTAATATATACTTGCTCTCAGTATAATAAAACATTGACAACCTAAAGCCAAATAATCACTTCTTAAAAATATAAACTCAAAAAATATTCTCTTATCTAAAAAAGTTAATAAAACTGCCTGATTGTTGTGGTCTCGAGCCCAAGGTCTTTAATAATAATTAAAATTAAATACTTATTTTCTGCACAGTTTTTAGCTTTTAACTCATTAAAATACCTCAGTGACGTCACAAAAATTAATAAAATAACTATCTCTTAAAATATATACATATGGCCAAAATTTTAAATATATATATCAAGAGATCTCTGTATCTGTTTGTCTGTCTTTGTGTTTTGTTTTGTGTTGTTTTATTTTGTTTTGTTTTTGACCTCTAGAGGACTAATTATAAATGGCGCCTATATAAATTCTCATAAAAACAAATCTTACAATCACTATCAAAAATTTTTTTTTAATTTTTGGAAAACAAAAACTAGTTCAAATTTTATAATATAATTCAAGGCATATATGCCTTAAAATTATGTTAAATATTAATAATTTACTTTGTTTAAATGTGTTTATTTAAAAAAAAAAAAGGTCTGGTATAAAAGGTATTTTTGTCTTTCCTATTGAGTCACCTCTATGTAAAAAATGTACAAAGTATCTATATGGTACTCTAATTTTTTTGTTCCTTTTTATTAATTTATCTAATACTTGTTTAATGATGCTAATTCACCCATCTGGTCCCTGCTAAATTAAACCAACACCTTGGTTCCTCCTCTGCACTGACTGAAACCTGAAAAGTCACAGATCACCTACTTCTTCACCACTTCCAATGGAACTCGTGCTTACTTGAACTTTTTCGTCTTTTTGCTGCTGTGAATACTATCAAACTTTTTAGCACCAGACAAAATATCTACGCCGTATGGAATTTCAATCTTCGTGCCTGCATTGGATACCCCTATACATTGCTTTTTGGATCTGCCAACACAATGAACATTTCCTGCCATGGGAATTCCTATTCTGTAACCTGTTCTAAGTGTGTGTTGTCTAATTGCCTAACTCCTAATATTGTTCATAATTTTTCTACTATGGTTATGTTAAATAGACCTTCTTATGTTATATTACCTGTGGATTTACAAAATACCCCATGGTTTGACAATACTGCTTTACAAATTATTCAGGAAGTCAATGCTTTAATTCATTCTAAACATTTTGTTGCTACGCTTATTTTACATATTGCTGCCTTGATTGCAATTGTTACTTCTCTTGCAGCATCATCTGTTGCCTTGGTGCAGGAAACACATACAGCTCATTTTGTTAATGATCTTACACAAAATGTGACTTTGGCACTTGCTTTGCAACATTCCATAGATAAAAAAATGGAACAAAAACTTAATGCTCTTGAAGAGACTGTATTAGCTTTGGGAGAGGAAGTACAGCAAATCAAAAAACTTCTCTCAACTCGTTGTCATGCACAATTTAAATTTATTTGTGTTACGCCTAAACCTTATAATTCTTCTCTTGATTGGAATTTTGTTAAAAATCATTTGCTTGGTGTTTGGCGTGAAAGTGACTCTAGTCATGATATGTCATCTCTCCAGGCAGAAATTTCTGCAATGAGCCAAGCACACTTGTCTGAACCAGCATTGTTTGATTTTGCTTCTACATTTTCTGATTCTCTGCGTTCTTTGGCTCCCTCAAATTGGCTACATTTTTTGATTTCATTTGGAGTGATTACGCTCATTGTTTTGGTTGGATGCCTTTTGATGCCTGTGTTTTTGAAGCTGCTTAACAGAAATTTGAAGATTCTTCGTCGTGATATGCATTTTATGCAGCTTCAATTTAAAAAAACAAAAGGGGGAACTGTGGCGGCTCCTGAGAGCAATGTTACAATTGCCACAATTTCGCATTAATATCGGGTGGCTGTGCTATCTTGGCATAATCAGCCCCTGCCCCTGTGCGCTGGACTGGACAGTCAATGACGGGTAAGATCAGAAAGCGAGTTCTGACAACCTAAGACAGGCGCAGTCCCCGAGGGGATTTTGGTTCCCACCTTTTCATCCATGAAAAATTACTGGAACAATTGGGCCTGGGCGTTGTTGAGGCACCACCAAAATATGTTGTTACTCATTACCAGTAACTAGGCTCATAGTAAAGGAATGCAACTATGGAAACAGATTCTATTACTTAGTAAATAATATAGCCAAACAAAAGTATGAGAATAGATAATAGTATATGAAAAACATAATAATAAAGTAATAATAAAAATATAATCATAATTCAGATGTTCTAGAATGAGCCTCCATTATGGAGATTAGAGTATGAAATGTTCTTGATTTGTACTTGATTTCTTGATAAATAATAAGCGAGATGTAATGATATGTGATACAAAGTGCACGTATGCCTTGATAAATGATTAACCATATTCTGTGCAAAACACAATGAAGCAATTACTGTAAAAATGTATAAAAAGAGAAGATTGCTTACAATAAAGCGCACTCAGATTTTCACTCTCCCTTGAGTGTGTCTGTGTGTCATTCTTTCTTGTCCCTCGCCCTAATTCCTTCGATCACCTTTTGCTCATTCTCATTCAACCATGAGATTGTCTCGATCTCCCGCCACTGCTGGGCTGGTCCGCGGCAAGAAGGAGAGGTAGAACTACCAGAAGAACAAGAAGAACTAGAAGAACAAACAGAAGAATAAGCCTAAAAGTAGAAGTAACAGAAGACTAAGACGAAAAGGCAAAAATAACCGAATAAGCCTAAAAACCTGAAATAATGGTGGAATAAGACGAAAAAGCAGAAATGACAGAAGAAGAAGCAGAAGAAGGAGAAGAAGAAGAAATAGAAAAAGCAGAAAATGCTTAATAAACTGAAGAAGATGAATAAGAAGAAGAAGAAAAAGAAGGAGATGTAGAACTGTAAGAAGAACAAGAAGTACTGGAAGAACAAGAAATACTAGGAAAACACAAAGAACAAGAAGTAGAAACAGAAGAATAAGACGAAAAGAAAGAAATAAGAGAATAAGCAGAAAAAGTAGAAATAACAGAAGTATAAGCCAAAAAGCAGGAATAACCGAAGAATAAGCCGAAAAACCTGAAATAACGGAGGAACAAGCCGAAAAAGAAGAAATAACAGAAGAAGCTGTAAAAGCAGAAATAAGAGAAGAAAAAGCCGAACAAGTATAAATAACAGAAGAATGAGCTGAAAAAACAGATAAAACAGAAGAATAAGCCGAAAATGCAGAATAACAGAAGAAGAAACCAAAAGAGCAGATATAACAGAAGAAAAAGCTGAAGTAAAACCAAAAGAAGCAGAAGAAGAAGTAATTGAAAAAGGAGAAAATGCAGAAGAAACAGAAAAAGGTGAAGAGGAAGAAGATGTATAAGAATAAGAAGGAGATGTAGAAGTACAAGAAGAACAAGGGTGAACTAACAGAACAAGAAGAACAAGAAGTTGAAACAGAAGAATAAGTCGAAAAAGCAGAAAATACAGAAGAATAAGCTGAAGAAGAAGCAGAAGAAGCAGAAATTGAAAAGCAGAAAATTGAGAAGAAGCAGAAGATGATGAAGAAGAAGGAGAGGTAGAACTACCAGAAGAACAAGAAGAACTAGAAGAACAAACAGAAGAATAAGCCTAAAAGTAGAAGTAACAGAAGACTAAGACGAAAAGGCAAAAATAACCGAATAAGCCTAAAAACCTGAAATAATGGTGGAATAAGACGAAAAAGCAGAAATGGCAGAAGAAGAAGCAGAAGAAGAAGCAGAAGAAGGAGAAGAAGAAGAAATAGAAAAAGCAGAAAATGCTTAATAAACTGCAGAAGATGAATAAGAAGAAGAAGAAAAAGAAGGAGATGTAGAACTATAAGAGAACAAGAAGTACTAGAAGAACAAGAAGAACTAGGAAAACAAGAAGAACAAGAAGTAGAAACAGAAGAATAAGACGAAAAGAAAGAAATAACAGAATAAGCAGAAAAAGTAGAAATAACAGAAGTATAAGCCGAAAAGCAGAAATAACCGAAGAATAAGCCGAAAAACCTGAAGTAACGGAGAAATAAGCCGAAAAAGGAGAAATTAAAGAATAAGCCGAAAAAGCAGAAATGGGAGAAGAAAAAGCCGAACAAGTATAAATAACAGAAGAATGAGCTGAAAAAATAGATAAAACAAAAGAATAAGCCGAAAAAGCAGAATAACAGAAGAGAAGCCAAAAGAGCAGATATAACAGAAGAAGAAGATGAAGTAAAACCAAAAGAAGCAGCAGAAGAAGAAGTAATTGAAAAAGGAGAAAATGCAGAAGAAACAGAAGAAGGTGAAGAGGAAGAAGATGTAGAAGAATAAGAAGGAGATGTAGAAGAACAAGAAGAACAAGGGGGACCTAAAAGAACAAGAAGAACAAGAAGTTGAAACAGAAGAATAAGTCGAAAAAGCAGAAAATACAGAAGAATAAGCTGAGAAAAAGCAGAAGAAGCAGAAATTGAAAAGCAGAAAATTCAGAAGAAGCAGAAGATGATGAAGAAGAAGGAGAGGTAGAACTACCAGAAGAACAAGAAGAACTAGAAGAACAAACAGAAGAATAAGCCTAAAAGTAGAAGTAACAGAAGACAAAGACGAAAAGGCAAAAATAGCCGAATAAGCCTAAAAACCTGAAATAATGGTGGAATAAGACGAAAAAGCAGAAATGACAGAAGAAGAAGCAGAAGAAGCAGAAGAAGGAGAAGAAGAAGAAATAGAAAAAGCAGAAAATGCTTAATAAACTGAAGAAGTTGAATAAGAAGAAGAAGAAAAAGAAGGAGATGTAGAACTATAAGAAGAACAAGAAGTACTAGAAGAACAAGAAGAACTAGGAAAACAAGAAGAACAAGAAGTAGAAACAGAAGAATAAGACGAAAAGAAAGAAATAACAGAATAAGCAGAAAAAGTAGAAATAACAGAAGTATAAACCGAAAAGCAGAAATAACCGAAGAATAAGCCGAAAAACCTGAAATAACGGATGAACAAGCCGAAAAAGCAGACATAACAGAAGAAGCCGAAAAAGCAGAAATAAGAGAAGAAAAAGCCGAACAAGCATAAATAACAGAAGAATGAGCTGAAAAAACAGATAAAACAGAAGAATAAGCCGAAAAAGCAGAATAACAGAAGAAGAAGCCAAAAGAGCACATATAACAGAAGAAGAAGCTGAAGTAAAACCAAAAGAAGCAGCAGAAGAAGAAGTTATTGAAAAAGGAGAAAATGCAGAAGAAACAGAAAAGGTGAAGAGGAAGAAGATGTATAAGAATAAGAAGGAGATGTAGAAGTACAAGAAGAACAAGGGGGAACTAAAAGAACAAGAAGAACAAGAAGTTGAAACAGAAGAATAAGTCGAAAAATCAGAAAATACAGAAGAATAAGCTGAAGAAGAAGCAGAAGAAGCAGAAATTGAAAAGCAGAAAATTGAGAAGAAGCAGAAGGTGATGAAGAAGAAGGAGAGGTAGAACTACCAGAAGAACAAGAAGAACTAGAAGAACAAACAGAAGAATAAGCCTAAAAGTAGAAGTAACAGAAGACTAAGACGAAAAGGCAAAAATAGCCGAATAAGCCTAAAAACCTGAAATAATGGTGGAATAAGACGAAAAAGCAGGAATGACAGAAGAAGAAGCAGAAGAAGCAGAAGAAGGAGAAGAAGAAGAAATAGAAAAAGCAGAAAATGCTTAATAAACTGAAGAAGATGAATAAGAAGAAGAAGAAAAAGAAGGAGATGTAGAACTGTAAGAAGAACAAGAAGTACTGGAAGAACAAGAAATACTAGGAAAACACGAAGAACAAGAAGTAGAAACAGAAGAATAAGACGAAAAGAAAGAAATAACAGAATAAGCAGAAAAAGTAGAAATAACAGAAGTATAAGCCAAAAAGCAGGAATAACCGAAGAATAAGCCGAAAAACCTGAAATAACGGAGGAACAAGCCGAAAAAGAAGAAATAACAGACGAAGCTGTAAAAGCAGAAATAAGAGAAGAAAAAGCCGAACAAGTATAAATAACAGAAGAATGAGCTGAAAAAACAGATAAAACAGAAGAATAAGCCGAAAAAGCAGAATAACAGAAGAAGAAACCAAAAGAGCAGATATAACAGAAGAAGAAGCTGAAGTAAAACCAAAAGAAGCAGAAGAAGAAGTAATTGACAAAGGAGAAAATGCAGAAGAAACAGTCGAAGGTGAAGAGGAAGGAGAAGTATAAGAAGAAGAAGAAGAAGGAGATGTAGAAGTACAAGAAGAACAAGGGTGAACTAACAGAACAAGAAGAACAAGAAGTTGAAACAGAAGAATAAGACGAAAAAGCAGAAAATACAAAAGAATAAACTGAAGAAGAAGCAGAAGAAGCAGAAATTGAAAAGCAGAAAATTCAGAAGAAGCGGAAGATGATGAAGAAGAAGGAGATGTAGAACTACCAGAAGAACAAGAAGAACTAGAAGAACAAACAGAAGAATAAGCCTAAAAGTAGAAGTAACAGAAGACTAAGACGAAAAGGCAAAAATAACCGAATAAGCCTAAAAACCTGAAATAATGGTGGAATAAGACGAAAAAGCAGAAATGGCAGAAGAAGATGCAGAAGAAGAAGCAGAAGAAGGAGAAGAAAAAGAAATAGAAAAAGCAGAAAATGCTTAATAAACTGAAGAAGATGAATAAGAAGAAGAAGAAAAAGAAGGAGATGTAGAACTATAAGAAGAACAAGAAGTACTAGAAGAACAAGAAGATCTAGGAAAACAAGAAGAACAAGAAGTAGAAACAGAAGAATAAGACGAAAAGAAAGAAATAACAGAATAAGCAGAAAAAGTAGAAATAACAGAAGTATAAGCCGAAAAGCAGAAATAACCGAAGAATAAGCCGAAAAACCTGAAATAACGGAGAAATAAGCCGAAAAAGCAGAAATTAAAGAATAAGCCGAAAAAGCAGAAATGGGAGAAGAAAAAGCCGAACAAGTATAAATAACAGAAGAATGAGCTGAAAAAATAGATAAAACAAAAGAATAAGCCGAAAAAGCAGAATAACAGAAGAGAAGCCAAAAGAGCAGATATAACAGAAGAAGAAGCTGAAGTAAAACCAAAGAAGCAGCAGAAGAAGTAATTGAAAAAGGAGAAAATGCAGAAGAAACAGGAGAAGGTCAAGAGGAAGAAGATGTATAAGAATAAGAAGGAGATGTAGAAGTACAAGAATAACAAGGGAGAACTAAAAGAAAAAGAAGAACTAGAAGTTGAAACAGAAGAATAAGACGAAAAGGCAGAAAATACAGAAGAATAAGCTGAAGAAGGAGCACAAAAGCAGAAATTGAAAAGGAGAAAATTCAGAAGAAGCAGAAGATGATGAAGAAGAAGGTGTGGCGGCTCCTGAGAGCAATGTTACAATTGCCACAATTTCGCATTAATATCGGGTGGCTGTGCTATCTTGGCATAATCAGCCCCTGCCCCTGTGCGCTGGACTGGACAGTCAATGACGGGTAAGATCAGAAAGCGAGTTCTGACAACCTAAGACAGGCGCAGTCCCGGAGGGGATTTTGGTTCCCACCTTTTCATCCATGAAAAATTACTGGAACAACTGGGCCTGGGCGTTGTTGAGGCACCACCAAAATATGTTGTTACTCATTACCAGTAACTAGGCTCATAGTAAAGGAATGCAACTATGGAAACAGATTCTATTACTTAGTAAATAATATAGCCAAACAAAAGTATGAGAATAGATAATAGTATATGAAAAACATAATAATAAAGTAATAATAAAAATATAATCATAATTCAGATGTTCTAGAATGAGCCTCCATTATGGAGATTAGAGTATGAAATGTTCTTGATTTGTACTTGATTTCTTGATAAATAATAAGCGAGATGTAATGATATGTGATACAATGTGCACGTATGCCTTGATAAATGATTAACCATATTCTGTGCAAAACACAATGAAGCAATTACTGTAAAAATGTATAAAAAGAGAAGATTGCTTACAATAAAGCGCACTCAGATTTTCACTCTCCCTTGAGTGTGTCTGTGTGTCATTCTTTCTTGTCCCTCGCCCTAATTCCTTCGATCACCTTTTGCTCATTCTCATTCAACCATGAGATTGTCTCGATCTCCCGCCACTGCTGGGCTGGTCCGCGGCAAGAAGGAGAGGTAGAACTACCAGAAGAACAAGAAGAACTAGAAGAACAAACAGAAGAATAAGCCTAAAAGTAGAAGTAACAGAAGACTAAGACGAAAAGGCAAAAATAACCGAATAAGCCTAAAAACCTGAAATAATGGTGGAATAATAGGAAAAGGAAAAATGGCAGAAGAAGAAGCAGAAGCAGAAGCAGAAGAAGGAGAAGAAGAAGAAATAGAAAAAGCAGAAATGGCTTAATAAACTGAAGAAGATGAATAAGAAGAAGAAGAAAAAGAAGGAGATGTAGAACTGTAAGAAGAACAAGAAGTACTGGAAGAACAAGAAATACTAGGAAAACACAAAGAACAAGAAGTAGAAACAGAAGAATAAGACGAAAAGAAAGAAATAAGAGAATAAGCAGAAAAAGTAGAAATAACAGAAGTATAAGCCAAAAAGCAGGAATAACCGAAGAATAAGCCGAAAAACCTGAAATAACGGAGGAAAAAGCCGAAAAAGAAGAAATAACAGAAGAAGCTATAAAAGCAGAAATAAGAGAAGAAAAAGCCGAACAAGTATAAATAACAGAAGAATGAGCTGAAAAAACAGATAAAACAGAAGAATAAGCCGAAAATGCAGAATAACAGAAGAAGAAACCAAAAGAGCAGATATAACACAAGAAAAAGCTGAAGTAAAACCAAAAGAAGCAGAAGAAGAAGCAATTGAAAAAGGAGAAAATGCAGAAGAAACAGAAAAAGGTGAAGAGGAAGAAGATGTATAAGAATAAGAAGGAGATGTAGAAGTACAAGAAGAACAAGGGTGAACTAACAGAACAAGAAGAACAAGAAGTTGAAACAGAAGAATAAGTCGAAAAAGCAGAAAATACAGAAGAATAAGCTGAAGAAGAAGCAGAAGAAGCAGAAATTGAAAAGCAGAAAATTCAGAAGAAGCGGAAGATGATGAAGAAGAAGGAGATGTAGAACTACCAGAAGAACAAGAAGAACTAGAAGAACAAACAGAAGAATAAGCCTAAAAGTAGAAGTAACAGAAGACTAAGACGAAAAGGCAAAAATAACCGAATAAGCCTAAAAACCTGAAATAATGGTGGAATAAGACGAAAAAGCAGAAATGGCAGAAGAAGATGCAGAAGAAGAAGCAGAAGAAGGAGAAGAAAAAGAAATAGAAAAAGCAGAAAATGCTTAATAAACTGAAGAAGATGAATAAGAAGAAGAAGAAAAAGAAGGAGATGTAGAACTATAAGAAGAACAAGAAGTACTAGAAGAACAAGAAGATCTAGGAAAACAAGAAGAACAAGAAGTAGAAACAGAAGAATAAGACGAAAAGAAAGAAATAACAGAATAAGCAGAAAAAGTAGAAATAACAGAAGTATAAGCCGAAAAGCAGAAATAACCGAAGAATAAGCCGAAATACCTGAAATAACGGAGAAATAAGCCGAAAAAGCAGAAATTAAAGAATAAGCCGAAAAAGCAGAAATGGGAGAAGAAAAAGCCGAACAAGTATAAATAACAGAAGAATGAGCTGAAAAAATAGATAAAACAAAAGAATAAGCCGAAAAAGCAGAATAACAGAAGAGAAGCCAAAAGAGCAGATATAACAGAAGAAGAAGCTGAAGTAAAACCAAAGAAGCAGCAGAAGAAGTAATTGAAAAAGGAGAAAATGCAGAAGAAACAGGAGAAGGTCAAGAGGAAGAAGATGTATAAGAATAAGAAGGAGATGTAGAAGTACAAGAATAACAAGGGAGAACTAAAAGAAAAAGAAGAACTAGAAGTTGAAACAGAAGAATAAGACGAAAAGGCAGAAAATACAGAAGAATAAGCTGAAGAAGGAGCACAAAAGCAGAAATTGAAAAGGAGAAAATTCAGAAGAAGCAGAAGATGATGAAGAAGAAGGTGTGGCGGCTCCTGAGAGCAATGTTACAATTGCCACAATTTCGCATTAATATCGGGTGGCTGTGCTATCTTGGCATAATCAGCCCCTGCCCCTGTTCGCTGGACTGGACAGTCAATGACGGGTAAGATCAGAAAGCGAGTTCTGACAACCTAAGACAGGCGCAGTCCCCGAGGGGATTTTGGTTCCCACCTTTTCATCCATGAAAAATTACTGGAACAACTGGGCCTGGGCGTTGTTGAGGCACCACCAAAATATGTTGTTACTCATTACCAGTAACTAGGCTCATAGTAAAGGAATGCAACTATGGAAACAGATTCTATTACTTAGTAAATAATATAGCCAAACAAAAGTATGAGAATAGATAATAGTATATGAAAAACATAATAATAAAGTAATAATAAAAATATAATCATAATTCAGATGTTCTAGAATGAGCCTCCATTATGGAGATTAGAGTATGAAATGTTCTTGATTTGTACTTGATTTCTTGATAAATAATAAGCGAGATGTAATGATATGTGATACAATGTGCACGTATGCCTTGATAAATGATTAACCATATTCTGTGCAAAACACAATGAAGCAATTACTGTAAAAATGTATAAAAAGAGAAGATTGCTTACAATAAAGCGCACTCAGATTTTCACTCTCCCTTGAGTGTGTCTGTGTGTCATTCTTTCTTGTCCCTCGCCCTAATTCCTTCGATCACCTTTTGCTCATTCTCATTCAACCATGAGATTGTCTCGATCTCCCGCCACTGCTGGGCTGGTCCGCGGCAAGAAGGAGAGGTAGAACTACCAGAAGAACAAGAAGAACTAGAAGAACAAACAGAAGAATAAGCCTAAAAGTAGAAGTAACAGAAGATTAAGACGAAAAGGCAAAAATAACCGAATAAGCCTAAAAACCTGAAATAATGGTGGAATAATAGGAAAAGGAAAAATGGCAGAAGAAGAAGCAGAAGCAGAAGCAGAAGAAGGAGAAGAAGAAGAAATAGAAAAAGCAGAAATGGCTTAATAAACTGAAGAAGATGAATAAGAAGAAGAAGAAAAAGAAGGAGATGTAGAACTGTAAGAAGAACAAGAAGTACTGGAAGAACAAGAAATACTAGGAAAACACAAAGAACAAGAAGTAGAAACAGAAGAATAAGACGAAAAGAAAGAAATAAGAGAATAAGCAGAAAAAGTAGAAATAACAGAAGTATAAGCCAAAAAGCAGGAATAACCGAAGAATAAGCCGAAAAACCTGAAATAACGGAGGAACAAGCCGAAAAAGAAGAAATAACAGAAGAAGCTATAAAAGCAGAAATAAGAGAAGAAAAAGCCGAACAAGTATAAATAACAGAAGAATGAGCTGAAAAAACAGATAAAACAGAAGAATAAGCCGAAAAAGCAGAATAACAGAAGAAGAAGCCAAAAGAGCAGATATAACAGAAGAAGAAGCTGAAGTAAAACCAAAAGAAGCAGAAGAAGAAGTAATTGAAAAAGGAGAAAATGCAGAAGAAACAGTCGAAGGTGAAGAGGAAGGAGAAGTATAAGAAGAAGAAGAAGAAGGAGATGTAGAAGTACAAGAAGAACAAGGGTGAACTAAAAGAACAAGAAGACCAAGAAGTTGAAACAGAAGAATAAGAGGAAAAAGCAGAAAATACAGAAGAATAAACTGAAGAAGAAGCAGAAGAAGCAGAAATTGAAAAGCAGAAAATTCAGAAGAAGCAGAAGATGATGAAGAAGAAGGAGAGTTAGAACTACCAGAAGAACAAGAAGAACTAGAAGAACAAACAGAAGAATAAGCCTAAAAGTAGAAGTAACAGAAGACTAAGACGAAAAGGCAAAAATAACCGAATAAGCGTAAAAACCTGAAATAATGGTGGAATAAGACGAAAAAGCAGAAATGACAGAAGAAGAAGCAGAAGAAGGAGAAGAAGAAGAAATAGAAAAAGCAGAAAATGCTTAATAAACTGAAGAAGATGGATAAGAAGAAGAAGAAAAAGAAGGAGATGTAGAACTATAAGAAGAACAAGAAGTACTAGAAGAACAAGAAGAACTAGGAAAACAAGAAGAACAAGAAGTAGAAACAGAAGAATAAGACGAAAAGAAAGAAATAACAGAATAAGCAGAAAAAGTAGAAATAACAGAAGTATAAACCGAAAAGCAGAAATAACCGAAGAATAAGCCGAAAAACCTGAAATAACGGAGGAACAAGCCGAAAAAGCAGACATAACAGAAGAAGCCGAAAAAGCAGAAATAAGAGAAGAAAAAGCCGAACAAGCATAAATAACAGAAGAATGAGCTGAAAAAACAGATAAAACAGAAGAATAAGCCGAAAAAGCAGAATAACAGAAGAAGAAGCCAAAAGAGCACATATAACAGAAGAAGAAGCTGAAGTAAAACCAAAAGAAGCAGCAGAAGAAGAAGTAATTGAAAAAGGAGAAAATGCAGAAGTATCAGAAAATGGTGAAGAGGAAGATGTATAAGAATAAGAAGGAGATGTAGAAGTACAAGAAGAACAAGGGGGAACTAAAAGAACAAGAAGAACAAGAAGTTGAAACAGAAGAATAAGTCGAAAAAGCAGAAAATACAGAAGAATAAGCTGAAGAAGAAGCAGAAGAAGCAGAAATTGAAAAGCAGAAAATTGAGAAGAAGCAGAAGATGATGAAGAAGAAGGAGAGGTAGAACTACCAGAAGAACAAGAAGAAGTAGAAGAACAAACAGAAGAATAAGCCTAAAAGTAGAAGTAACAGAAGACTAAGACGAAAAGGCAAAAATAACCGAATAAGCCTAAAAACCTGAAATAATGGTGGAATAAGATGAAAAAGCAGAAATGGCAGAAGAAGAAGCAGAAGAAGAAGCAGAAGAAGGAGAAGAAGAAGAAATAGAAAAAGCAGAAAATGCTTAATAAACTGAAGAAGATGAATAAGAAGAAGAAGAAAAAGAAGGAGATGTAGAACTATAAGAGAACAAGAAGTATTGGAAGAACAAGAAGAACTAGGAATACAAGAAGAACAAGAAGTAGAAACAGAAGAATAAGACGAAAAGAAAGAAATAACAGAATAAGCAGAAAAAGTAGAAATAACAGAAGTATAAGCCGAAAAGCAGAAATAACCGAAGAATAAGCCGAAAAACCTGAAATAACGGAGAAATAAGCCGAAAAAGGAGAAATTAAAGAATAAGCCGAAAAAGCAGAAATGGGAGAAGAAAAAGCCGAACAAGTATAAATAACAGAAGAATGAGCTGAAAAAATAGATAAATCAAAAGAATAAGCCGAAAAAGCAGAATAACAGAAGAGAAGCCAAAAGAGCAGATATAACAGAAGAAGAAGATGAAGTAAAACCAAAAGAAGCAGCAGAAGAAGAAGTAATTGAAAAAGGAGAAAATGCAGAAGTATCAGAAAATGGTGAAGAGGAAGATGTATAAGAATAAGAAGGAGATGTAGAAGTACAAGAAGAACAAGGGGGAACTAAAAGAACAAGAAGAACAAGAAGTTGAAACAGAAGAATAAGTCGAAAAAGCAGAAAATACAGAAGAATAAGCTGAAGAAGAAGCAGAAGAAGCAGAAATTGAAAAGCAGAAAATTGAGAAGAAGCAGAAGATGATGAAGAAGAAGGAGAGGTAGAACTACCAGAAGAACAAGAAGAAGTAGAAGAACAAACAGAAGAATAAGCCTAAAAGTAGAAGTAACAGAAGACTAAGACGAAAAGGCAAAAATAACCGAATAAGCCTAAAAACCTGAAATAATGGTGGAATAAGATGAAAAAGCAGAAATGGCAGAAGAAGAAGCAGAAGAAGAAGCAGAAGAAGGAGAAGAAGAAGAAACAGAAAAAGCAGAAAATGCTTAATAAACTGAAGAAGATGAATAAGAAGAAGAAGAAAAAGAAGGAGATGTAGAACTATAAGAGAACAAGAAGTATTGGAAGAACAAGAAGAACTAGGAAAACAAGAAGAACAAGAAGTAGAAACAGAAGAATAAGACGAAAAGAAAGAAATAACAGAATAAGCAGAAAAAGTAGAAATAACAGAAGTATAAGCCGAAAAGCAGAAATAACCGAAGAATAAGCCGAAAAACCTGAAATAACGGAGAAATAAGCCGAAAAAGGAGAAATTAAAGAATAAGCCGAAAAAGCAGAAATGGGAGAAGAAAAAGCCGAACAAGTATAAATAACAGAAGAATGAGCTGAAAAAATAGATAAATCAAAAGAATAAGCCGAAAAAGCAGAATAACAGAAGAGAAGCCAAAAGAGCAGATATAACAGAAGAAGAAGATGAAGTAAAACCAAAAGAAGCAGCAGTTGAAGAAGTAATTGAAAAAGAGAAAATGCAGAAGAAACAGAAGAAGGTGAAGAGGAAGAAGATGTATAAGAATAAGAAGGAGATGTAGAAGTACAAGAAGAACAAGGGAGAACTAAAAGAAAAAGAAGAACAAGAAGATGAAACAGAAGAATAAGACGAAAAGGCAGAAAATACAGAAGAATAAGCTGAAGAAGAAGCACAAAAGCAGAAATTGAAAAGGAGAAAATTCAGAAGAAGCAGAAGATGATGAAGAAGGAGAGGTAGAACTACCAGAAGAACAAGAAGAACTAGAAGAACAAACAGAAGAATAAGCCTAAAAGTAGAAGTAACAGAAGACTAATACGAAAAGGCAAAAATAACCAATAAGCCTAAAAACCTGAAATAATGGTGGAATAAGACGAAAAAGCAGAAATGACAGAAGAAGAAACAGAAGAAGGAGAAGAAGAAGAAATAGAAAAAGCAGAAAATGCTTAATAAACTGAAGAATATGTATAAGAAGAAGAAGAAAAAGAAGGAGATGTAGAACTGTAAGAAGAACAAGAAGTACTGGAAGAACAAGAAATACTAGGAAAACACGAAGAACAAGAAGTAGAAACAGAAGAATAAGACGAAAAGAAAGAAATAACAGAATAAGCAGAAAAAGTAGAAATAACAGAAGTATAAGCCAAAAAGCAGGAATAACCGAAGAATAAGCCGAAAAACCTGAAATAACGGAGGAACAAGCCGAAAAAGAAGAAATAACAGAAGAAGCTGTAAAAGCAGAAATAAGAGAAGAAAAAGCCGAACAAGTATAAATAACAGAAGAATGAGCTGAAAAAACAGATAAAACAGAAGAATAAGCCGATAAAGCAGAATAACAGAAGAAGAAAACAAAAGAGCAGATATAACAGAAGAAGAAGCTGAAGTAAAACCAAAAGAAGCAGGAGAAGAAGTAATTGAAAAAGGAGAAAATGCAGAAGAAACAGTCGAAGGTGAAGAGGAAGGAGAAGTATAAGAAGAAGAAGAAGGAGATGTAGAAGTACAAGAAGAACAAGGGTGAACTAACAGAACAAGAAGAACAAGAAGTTGAAACAGAAGAATAAGACAAAAAAGCAGAAAATACAGAAGAATAAACTGAAGAAGAAGCAGAAGAAGCAGAAATTGAAAAGCAGAAAATTCAGAAGAAGCAGAAGATGATGAAGAAGAAGGAGATGTAGAACTACCAGAAGAACAAGAAGAACTAGAAGAACAAACAGAAGAATAAGCCTAAAAGTAGAAGTAACAGAAGAGTAAGACAAACAGGCAAAAATAACCGAATAAGCCTAAAAACCTGAAATAATGGTGGAATAAGACGAAAAAGCAGAAATGGCAGAAGAAGAACAGAAGAAGAAGCAGAAGAAGGAGAAGAGGGAGAAATAGAAAAAGCAGAAAATGCTTAATAAACTGAAGAAGATGAATAAGAAGAAGAAGAAAAAGAAGGAGATGTAGAACTATAAGAAGAACAAGAAGTACTAGAAGAACAAGAAGAACTAGGAAAACAAGAAGAACAAGAAGTAGAAACAGAAGAATAAGACGAAAAGAAAGAAATAACAGAATAAGCAGAAAAAGTAGAAATAACAGAAGTATAAGCCGAAAAGCAGAAATAACCGAAGAATAAGCCGAAAAACCTGAAATAACCGAGAAATAAGCCGAAAAAGCAGAAATTACAGAATAAGCCGAAAAAGCAGAAATGGGAGAAGAAAAAGCCGAACAAGTATAAATAACAGAAGAATGAGCTGAAAAAATAGATAAAACAAAAGAATAAGCCGAAAAAGCAGAATAACAGAAGAGAAGCCAAAAGAGCAGACATAACAGAAGAAGAAGCTGAAGTAAAACCAAAAGAAGCAGCAGAAGAAGAAGTAATTGAAAAAGGAGAAAATGCAGAAGAAACAGAAGAAGGTGAAGAGGAAGAAGATGTATAAGAATAAGAATGAGATGTAGAAGTACAAGAATAACAAGGGAGAACTAAAAGAAAAAGAAGAACAAGAAGTTGAATCAGAAGAATAAGACGAAAACGCAGAAAATACAGAAGAATAAGCTGAAGAAGAAGCACAAAAGCAGAAATTGAAAAGGAGAAAATTCAGAAGCAGAAGATGATGAAGAAGAAGGAGAGATATTACTACCA
>NW_028167803.1:0-35854 GCF_964194135.1 Talpa europaea
TGCTGACGTCACTTTAGTCACTGCTGCGGACTCTCATTAGGGCTATAGGCAAATGGCCATTTCTACCTAGTCAGAGTCCAACTCTGGAAATTGGACACCAAAGTGACTAAAAACATTCCCCACATTCCAGACGCCTGAACTTTGGCGTAGCAGAAGGGATGCTGGGCCCTCAGGACCCTCAGCCCCAAACACCCTATGTCTGAGAAGCTCCAGCGAGGGCTCACCGCGCACCTGTTGGTGTGGGAGTTGCAGTGCATGAACCAGCTGCGGTTGTTGTCCACGTACATGGCCCAGGCCTTGTCATCCTTGCCCAGCATCATGTCCTTGACCACGCTGGCCCTGGCCACTCCGAAGGCAGGGTCTGGGTGGTTGTCATATCGGTCCACGTGCAGCTCCCAGTAGTGCACGCCTTTGGAGAATGCAGCCGTGCCCAGCACCACCCGGTCGTCATAGCTACTGCAGGTGGCTGTCTGGTTGTCATTGGATAGAATGATGTCCCGGTGCCCAGAGTTGGGGTCAAATGTGAACCAGGCCACTGGAAAGGTGGAGGCAAGAGGAGAGGGTCGGAGGACGGATTTAACCTGCCATCTCTAACCTGGACTTAGAGCCACAAACCTACTTGCATCTATCAGCAAGTGGGCACTGACATCAAATATCCTGCCCTGTGTGATTATCATGCAAAAATAAACATGTGCATGCATACTCTCTGCTCTGTGTGCCTCCAAGTTTCCAGTCCCATGGACCCAACTGTGCCAAGGAACACAGACATTCAGACCTCGCAGTCCCAAACCTAGATGCATTTTGTGGAGTTCTGGTTCCTAATATTCTCTGCCCTTCCCTGCTGCATAAGCTGTTGTGAGCTCAACTAAGCAAGTAGCCACGCCCGCCTCGTGAGACACAGAACAAGTGTCGGGGCGTAGCCACAGTCACAAAGTTGTTTCCCTGCTTCCAGTCCATGGTGTAGCGCCCCCTTCTGCTCTCCAAAGCCCTCAGCTTGTGGGAAATGAGGCCCTTACTCTAGAATTACCAACACAACATGCCACACAAGTCTCAGGGCTGGAGGAGCAAAAAGCAAGTGACTGCTTGATGATTTATAAAATGACTCTGAGAGACAGCCTGGGCATGTGACACTTTTCTTAGAGCAACCAAAGGATGTGCAGGGAGAAATGATGACAATGAACACAAGACAGGCCTCATTCTGGAGCCTCTGCAGCTCAGGCTGGGGTGTGCTGGGCTCAGAGGGGCAGAATCCCTTGGGACATGTTCTTTGTATCATCGCTCCCTGCTGAGGACTCCAATAGTCAAAACCCAATGGAATATTGATGTGCTCTTGTGTGAAACCAGAAAAGACCCAGCCAGATATGGAAACCATCAGATCTGACCTCTCGAGTTGGGAATTCCAGGGTCAGGGCCCGCTGCCTGGAGGATTTGAATGTAGGGGCCAGCACATGCCACCCTGGCAGCCATGCAACTCCCTTTCACTGGAACTGTCCTACCCACTTATGGTCCCTCACCCCCAACTATAGCCTCCACTCCCTCATTCCTTCCTCTTTAAGCAGCTGATAGGTTTTTCCTGGTCTATGAGACGAAATTTGGTTTGGGTCTCGAACTCCATTTTTCTCCTTTAGGAACTTATCCCTGGTTTTGTTTCTGTCCCCCGGATGCCCCAGTGCTTACCATCAGAAGTCTGCAGGACGACAGTTTTACTGTAAGGCCCAACGCCAGATGAGTTGAAAGCCTTGACTCTGGCATTGTAGGTGCTGTTGAAATGAAGCCCGTCAATGGTGCACAGGGTCTCCTTCCCCACATACACTTCCTACAAGAGAGGAAGGCTGCTCATTAGGTGCCTATGTTACTTGGAAACTTTCTCTTGCTGTTGGTTCCTGTTAAAACATTCAAAGTATTATCATCCCAATGGAGTTATTGAACAGGGAAAATTTGGGTGAGTGGCAGCAGGAAAACAGATCATGTTCAAGTCAGAAGCAAACCTTGAGAATCTGTGAGGCGTGATGGGTCTTAGGGAGATAGAGGTAGGTGGCAGGTCTGCACCAGCTGGGACACTGCCTGAGAACATCCTATCCCTGGGCCCAGGGCCCCCAGAAGGAAAGGGAGCTGAATTATCTCCTTGACTACTGTAGGGTAAATAGTTTTCAGGCTTTTCTGCCCTCCCACCATTAGGGTTGCCCTGCCTGATGGGGCACCTGCAGTTGTTACATTGTTGTAAGCTGTCTTGTTTACTTCTGTGGGCCATGGGAGGAGTATTTCGGATAGTCACCAAGAGAAGCAGAAGCAGGAGAGGAGGCAGGAGAGAGACAGGAGAGACAAGTGTGTTAAAGAAGGCCAGAGAAGCCCAGAGTGAAGACTTGCAGAGGGCTTGGAGTACTGCTGGTTTCATGGACCCCCAGCACTCCTGCCTGCCATGTACCTGGTTGCTGCTGTACATGTAAAAGCTCAATAAAAGCCTGAGAAACCCACCGAGGGCTCCAGGACTCTCCTTTACCCGGCCTGCTCAGATCATAGATAATCTACACTGTGCCTATCCTGCCCCAACAACTACCATGCAGGGACCCCACCCCCCCAGCCTCTTGCGCACGTCAGCCTGGGAGTCTCAGTTTCAGGGTGGGCTGGGGTGAGGGCAAGCAAGCCAGGGCATGCCAGGTAAAATAATTTGTGAGCCAGGCAAGGCAAGGTGTGACAGAATGTTGAGGGGACAGGGAGCTGCATGAGTGGGGCTATGTGGGCAAATGTTGAAGAACAGAAATGACTGGATTGATGGGATGAACTGGGAATAAGGCTCATGCTTGAGACAGCTTCTCTGAAGCTTGCCTCAGAGCTGGGTCAGTCTTCACAGATATGTCATCCCCAATTTTCTTGGTGGCTCCACCTCTGCCTGCTGAGGCTGTTCAGAACTAGCCCTTGGTAGAGAAGCCCAATCTCCCATGAGAAAAGACCCCCGGGCCTCCGTCCTTGGAATCGATGTCCTCTCTGAGAGGTATCAGTGAAAAGCAACACCTCAGGGGCCTCGTCAGAACCCCCCGAATTGAGCCTTACCCGGAACTGCCCCCCGTCACCATCGTCCAGCTCCAGGATGTAGCCGTCTACAGGGCTGTGGGTGAAGGGCGGCATCCTCCAGGCCAGCGTGACGCTGTTGTTGCGCGTGCAGCACTTCTCCAGCTGCAGCAGCGGGACGGGCGGCACTGTGATGGCAACCGGCTGGTTAATGTGCCATGCTCTGCTCAGGGTGCCAGGATGCCCCCATGCATCCCCTTTCTGTATTCCCAGGACCCCAGGTCACCCGGTGGGGACCCCCAGCTTCTTGCACGCACACCTCAGCCTGTTGTGTCACTTCAAGATGGGCTGGGGTGAGGGCAATTATGGGTGATTGTGCCCTGCTCAACCTAGGGGGGGTGTCCTGGAATCTGGGGGCAAGGGTAGACCCAGTAGTCGCCCCCCATCTCTGAGTCTATAGCCCTGAGGAAGGACTGTCTTCTCCCCGACCTGTCCATTGAGAAGCACTGGTTTGACTCTCAGACCTGTGAGGATTTCCCGAGTACCCCAAAAGCTACATCCATAATCTCCCAGCCTCAGCACAGGCCTACACAAACCTTCTCTCCAGGGCCAGCGTGCAGCTCACACCTGGGAATGGTGGTTGCCTATGCAAGATGCACAACCATATTTAAGTCTTTGGCTAGAAGCATTTTTAAAGCCCAGGGAACCAGATTCGGGAAAGAGAGGTAATTTTAGAGCATTAGACAGTTAATCCATGAAATTAAGGATTTGAATCATAACTGATGTATCATGTTATGATTTGAATCATAACATGTATCATAACTTCTGATGTTTGTTTTTTCCTATTGATGTTTTTATTTCCTAGTGGTGTTCAGTGTCAAAGAGTTTAGAAATACAGTTTATAAGGACGTATTTTAAAGGAAAAATTGGAACACCAGTGTTCAGAGCTACAGATTTCAATTTGGCTCTTAATATTAGGACACCATCTTCTGGGGTCAACCGATGGTTTAGTTGGATGCAATCCTGATGGTTTAGTTGGATGTCTTGGTTACAGACTTGCTCTCAGGACTTGCTGAGAGCTCAGCCTGATTCTCCAAGCCACAGTTTGAGTGTGCAGGAGTTATCTCTTTGCTTCTAGTGATTTCCACTATCCCATCCCATTCAAAGCAGTTCCAACTTCCTTCTGCATTCCCATGTTACAGAGCCACCCCTCCCTCTGCAGCAGCAACCCCACTTGGCCAGGGTCCTCCCACTCCTCAGCACCTGCTTATTTACACCTAAAGCAGGTGGTATTTCCGAATCTCACCCAAGGTGCAAGCTGAGAGGGGAGTGAGCATGGAGATGTGCAAGAGACTTGTTTTTTGAGGGTTTAAAAATGGCCACATATTTCGCAGGTAAGGATCTTCCTGAATTCACAAATTCTGTAGGTGTGGCATTCAGTCCTTTAACACTTCAGTTATAAAAAAAAAGGGGGGGGCCCTTCCTAGTGGTGCAGGGGTTAAAGACAGCTCTATCAAGCTATCGCCAGCCACTGCAGCGTGAGTTCTATCACTGGCCAGGGAGGTGACCCACATGGCGCAGCAGACCTCTCCTGTTTCGCCGGCTGCTCCCCTCAGCAGTGTATTTCAGTGGTTCTGCCTGTTCTGCTCCCCGCTCTGTCTCTGGTGAATCCTCTCACCGCCCCCTGCACCTCTGGTCTAAACCCCTGTTCTTGTATGTATAAATGTATAAAAAAAAAAATCTTAAAAAAAAAAAAAAAAACAACCCAAACAGCTTTATTTCTCCTCTTAAATGGACTCTTGATATCTCTGGAGAGCCAGACTTGGGAACAAGTCTCTGGTTTGGGCCATCATTTGCTTAATTTGTAACCTGGGGCAAGTTATGCAAACTTACACCCACAGCCTGTGTTCCCCACGTCTGTCTGATCACTTATCATTCTCTACCTGATTCTGCTTTTACTTCTGACCTTACTGCTCTTCTTGGGAAACAGAAAATTTATTCCTGTCCCGTGGCCTTTGCACAAGCCTGGAATGTTCTTCCCCTGTATTGCATCTCCCTTCTCTTCACTTCGAAATACTCCCCCTCATATCTATTGCTGTCCCCATCCCCTGCAAAACACCTTCTTCTTAGCACCTGCCACTATCAGACATGCTGTTATAGATTGTCTGTGTATTGTCTATTTTCTTCTCTAGTCCTGTGATGGAGTTTGTAGTCTTGCTCAGGCTGTGTCCTGTGCACCTAAAGTAGTGTCTGGCACATGGCAGACATTCAATAAGGGTCTCTAAATGAACAGATGATCCACCTTTACAAACTCATCCTGGGGTGCTACCTATTCCAGGTCTCACATAGCCAATGGGTGGCTGAGGTGGGACTTGAAACTGGGTCTGTGATTTTGGCTTCCCCCTCCTCCCTGCCTCATGCCACATATCACGAGATTTCCACTGCCCCCTCAGAGTGAAGCACTGAGCTGGGCCAACCGCGGCTCACCCCTACATTTCATCTGAATGAAGTCCAGCTGGTGGATGGCCTGCAGCAGCGGCTCACTGTCCAAGGTCAGGTCAAATTCCGCAGACACTTTTGGCTCCAGGGCGCCTTTGACCCACTGCTCCTGAGACACTTGGACACGCTTGATCAGAGCGTCTGAGATCTTAAAGGGAACAGAGTTCAAGGTTTCCACTTACAAAGGAAAAATTATGTAGCCAGTGGCGAGGAAAGAGAAAAGGTTTCCCATCTCCCCAGGGAATGGACTGTCCTCACCAGTATGACACTGCACAGATAACATGCCTTGTACGGTTTCAATCGTGTTTTAAAAGTATGTACATTTTAACCATAAAGAAGCACTTACTATTTAAAGAAATTAGGTCAAACCCTTTTTTGAAGCAGCTGATACTTTTAAAAATATCAAAAGCATTCTTCTTATGCCTCTTTTGCTAGACCTAGTACTCTGTGAAGGCAAACATGCTAACGGTATATCTCTGGGTCTGAAGAAAATATTTTTTATATCACCAGAATTTTGAAGCTCACTGTGACCCCATTCCTGAGTGTTTTCCTCTGAGTGTTTCTGCTCCAATTTTTCACTGAGTGGCACCTTCAGCTCTCTTCTCCTGTACGCTGCTGGAAAGTCCTCCTCATTCAAACATTTGGACATGTGCCTGTATGTTTCTTGAGCACTAATCAAGAGGATTCATCATTTTCTCCACAGAGGACCGAGCTCCCATCTGAATCATTGCCATATTCCTCAGAGATGCTCATGACCTTGAGCCTGGCTGCTGGAGGGACGCCTTGGCAAAGCTACATGGACCCTGCAGGCAATGGTCATCTGTCCAGGTCTACAGGACTCTGCGTATTGGGCAATGTGTCATTTGGATTCTGCAAACTCACTTCTTCCTGCGTAATCTTTCTAACTTATTTCAGAAAGACTCTCCTTCCCCATTTGTGGGGAAAATATTGCATCAGGGCCGATGGAAGTCCAAGCATAAAAGCCTGGCATTTTGGCCTTTGAGATGATGACATTTGACCTCCTTGTTTAATATGGAACAGAAATGGTCACAGCTAGTGAAAGGCAGAGCCAAGGTGAAAACCTACATCTTTTGGAGTCACTGAGCAAAGGAGAATCTACCCATCTCCAAGTCATTGGGAGGGACCTTTCTAAGACTTCAACTAGTTTTGGCGGGCGGGGGTGGGTAGTGATGGAGTCGGAGGAAGGAAACCAGTCCACCTAGTGTCCTTGGGGAACCAGCTCACCTGCAGAAACCCAGAGGGGTCATTCTCCTTGATCACCTCCAGGCAGTACTCCATCAGTCCTGTTGACTGGCGCAGCTTCAATGTGCAGTGATTGATCTGGTCCCAGACCATCTGTGATAAATGAATCCCTGGTAACTGCCTCATCAGAGAAGAGCAGTCTGGTTGCAGTGAGTCAGAGAAATGGCATAGAGAAAGCCCTGGAAGAGGCAGCTCTGGTCCAGATCTTGCACCCTCTCCTCTCACAGCTCTGCTCCCCCGCCCACAGCACAACATCCAACAGAGCAAAATTCCTGAACTCTGGACAGTAAAGCAGAACAGGGGTATCACCTGAAACTCTCCATGTGGACTGACCAATGATAACTTCTTACTATTGACAGTTGGGAGGCCAGGGGTAACTTGATGCGCTCACTTGCTTTTCCTGTAAGCCATGGACCATCATAAACACTCAATCCTTTTCTTGAAAGTTTTATATATATATAATATATATATGATTCTATATATATATGATTTTAAGAATTTCATACCTTTTCAGATATTACCACACCATACCCACCACCAAAACACACATAATCCTTCACCGAAAGTATTATTTTCTCATTCAGTTGGGAAATGTCTATAAAATGGATCAAGCCTCCTGGACAATGAAGCAGTCCTTTGTCAATGCAGAGTACTCAGGGGGCACCTGCCTGGACTCAGTAAACCCTCCCTGGCCTGTGGTGGATGTTGGTCATGTTATTATTAGCAGCAATAATACTGAGTGCATGAGCTATCACAGAGAGACTGAAGAAGGGGACAGAGGTAGAGATCTGAGCAGACCATCCCTGTCACTGGTCACTTCTGGTGTGCAAGATGAGAACAAGAGGAGTCCTTTAGGGCCTCCATGGTGGCATACAGGTTAAGTCTCACTGATATCACCACTACAGCCTGAGTTCGATCCCTGGCCAGGGAGCTAAGCCACATATGATGCAACAGACCTCTCCTGTCTCGCCCACTGCTCCCCTCAGCTGTGTATTTCAGTAAATGCACCTGTTCTGCTCCCCACTCTGTCTCTGGTGAGCCCTCTCACCTGCCAAACCTCTGGCCTACACCCCAGTTCTTCTATGCAAAATAAAAAAGAGGAGTCCCTTAGAAAACAAGAACTTAGAGAAGATGGGAGAGGGTAGGCTTCTGACCTGAAAACAGCAGGATTCAGGGTGTCTGACTTCATCTTGGGAGGGAGAGCATAGGTGTTGACTAGCTTCAGGGAATGTCACATGAGTGTAAGTAGGTCAGGGGAAACATGCTCATTTCTTTCTTGTGTCCTTTATTCATCCATCCACCCTTCATCATCCATCCACCCTTCATCATCCATCCATCCATCCATCCATCCATCCATCCATCCATCCACTCTCTCACTTAAAACTGATCCAGTGCCTCCTGTATCCAGTGCCTCACACTGGGTACAGAAACTGTGGTAGGGACTGAATATGTTGGTTCTTACCTTCAGCTTGTGCTCCCTCTCTTTAGTAACCTTGGTGAGTAGCTTGGCTTTCTGCCTAGTTAAAGCATCGACCAGCGCATCACACTGAGCGACCAGGCAGGCTTCATAGTCCAGGCCATTTTCCTACGGGAAACAGAGCATGAGGGAGAAGACATGCTAGAATATGGCAAATGCTAGAGACAAAGAAATCTGAGAGAAGCTCTCCAAGAGTTAGCAGTAAGGTTATTACATTGGAAACCATGTAAACAGGAGCTAGAGGAGGGATGTCTTGGGATGTCTTGGGATGAGTCTTGGGATGTCTGTGGTGGAATAGTCCATAGTCACTCAGACATTGTTCAGAGAGTCTTTAATGCCATGGAAAATGCCCATAGGTAGGTTGTTTGGAAGGGGGAAAAAGCCGTCTACAAATTATGTACAGCAAAATCCCATATAGGGTTTATATACGTGCATGCATGTATCTAAAGTCATGAAACAAGATATTGAAATGGAGAACTGGACACCTCAGGTTGTGAGATATTGGTGAGCTTTCTCTTGGTTCTATAGATTATTCTCTACTTTCCAAAATTCTGTAACACATATTTTTGCTTTTTATAGTCAGAAAACAATAAAACAAATAAAAAAGATGTGTTCTCTCTGTGGGGTCTATCTTAATTGTAAGAAAAAATTCTAGATCTCTAGATCAGCATGAATTCATTATGTCCCTCCACAAACTCACATGCTGAAGTCCTGACTTCCAGCATCTCAGAATGTGACTGTATTTGGAGACAGGGCCTTTAAAGAGGTAGGTAATCAAGTTTAAAGGAAGTCATTAAGGTGGATTTGACACTGTCTGACACATGTCCTTCTATGAGGAAGAGATCAGAACACAGCATAGACAGGGACAACCGTGTGAGGACGCAGGGAGAAGAAGCTCATCGACAAACCCAGGGAAAAACCTCAGGAGAAAACAACCCTATGGACACCTTTATCTGGGATGTCCAACTTCCAGAACCATAATAAACAAATTTCTGTTGTTTAAGGCACTCAATCTGTGTACTTTGTGGTGGCAGCTCCACCAACTGCCCACATCTCCTGTCTCTCAAACATCAGAAACGTGACTTAAAATGACCTGTAGCTGTATTCTGCTACAAGAATGCTGTGTTGGGCCTCCCTGGTGACACAAGGGGTTAAGACGCAACCTATGAAGCTGTGCATAGCCACTGCGTCATGAGTTCGATCCCCGGCCAGGGAGCAACCCACATGGTGCAGCAGATCTCTCCTGACTCGCCCGCTGCTCCCCTAAGCAGTGTATTTCAGTCAATCTGCCAGTTCTGCTCCTCAATCTGTCTCTGGTGAATCCTTTCACCCCCCCCCACCCCCACGCCTCTGGCCTGTGCCCCAGTTCTTGTATGCATAAATTAATAAATTTAAAAAAAAAATTCTGTGCTAGGAGAGAGGTTTTCACCAATGGATCGAGATCTCAGGGCCCTCAGTGCCTTTTCTCTGACCACACCCTGGCATGCTAAGGCCCGTCACCCATATAAACTGCTCCTTCACACGTGCACATTCATACAGCACCTCTCTTCTATAGACAGAGCTCCTGAGGCCAGAGACTATGTCTTATCGATCTGCATCAGGCTTGGTTCGTGACAAAATCTGGATGCTCAATAAATACATTTCTGTAGTAACTGATACCCCATTTGCAAGCATTATTGTTGCATTGATGACATGGGTACAAAAACACTAGTTATAGATGTTACATAGGACTGACATGGCCATGCAGAGTGCTGTTACAGCTGCCCTGCTTTCTTCCTACAAATCTCTGAGTTCATGAGATAGCCCTTTTCTGTATCAGGTATGACTATGATGTCCATGGTATCAGGTGTCACTCACTGGGGTGACAATGGATTGAATATGTAACATCCAAGGCTGTTAGAACAATTAATAATGCCCATCACTAGTCAAATGCTTTCCTTCTTGACATTTCTTGGACTCCTCCTACACCGACTGCCTCCTAATGCTGGAGCCACACTCACCTGGATCTGTTGCAGAATGTTTTTCAGCTGAACAAGAAACTCCTTGGCTTCTTTTGCCTTATCGGAAACTCCATTTAAAGCCTGAGACAGTTGGGCCTAAAAAAGATATCACAGGTTGAAAAGAAAAATTAGGTGTTAAAGCCACACAGTTGGCACTTCATCTTAAAGGCTTGTGTTTATAAGAGGGGAGAGGACTGATCTCCCTGGTAAGCTATTGGCTTGTGGTTGTTACAGCATGGGATTATTTTTCCAACAATGGTGGACAAGTGTTGATTGCCTGTACTCTTCTGTCTGGAGTCTGGAGCTGGATAGAATAAGAAGTACTCAGCCATTTGTTCAGACTGATAGATCACCCCTGATATTTGCAGAATCCGGGACAAGAAGATAATCAGGGCCCTTGGCTGCCTCTGTCTGGCCCCCCTCCTCCTATGGCAGTTCTATCCCTCTTTAGTGAGGCCCTCAGAAGCTTATACCTTAGGAACTCCTAGGTCCTAGGCCAAGCTCTGCCCACCCCAGCCCTATGTAGTTACCTTTGGCCAAGGGACTAAGGGGGCTGAAGAAGAGGCCTGTGAAACTGGCTGGAGCCATAGAAATCAGAATCTTAAGGCATCATCGAGAAAGGGGATACAGTCTCCTGGTGGGAGTGCCCTTAGTCCTACGGACCCTCACACCACTGAGAAGGGTGTGGACCCCTCATTTTCTGGGACCCAAAGGTGGAACAACAAGCTGGGATCAAATCTATGATCTTTAGGATCAAATTCTGTTTAACAAAATGCATATACACATAATCAAATTTGTTTTCAAAAGTGATGAGCCTGAGGAGGCTGAAGACATTGATTTTCAACATTTTTCTAATTAAAAAGCTGAGGGCAAAACCTGAAAGGCCAGGGTCGTATACTTCCTCTCTCCTCTTCCCCGCTACTCTCTTTAGGTCTTGCTCAAATGTCATCTTGTCAGTGTGGCTTTTCCTGATGTCTCTATGATATAAACTTCTCCCTTTGCCCTGCTTTATTCTTTTTGTAACATTCATCACCCGATGCAGGTTTGTTTACTACCTTTCTCTGCTCCCTAGAATACAAGTTCCCTAGAGCAGGAAATTTGCCTAGTTTGTTTATACCAAGGAGGCGCTCCTGGCACACAGTAGCATTCAACAAGTCTTTGTTGAATGAATGAATCAGCATTTTGTTTTGTTTTTGAAGATTTATTTATTTATGCCTACAAGAACTGGGATGTAGGCCAGAGGTGTGGGGGAGAGGGGTGAGGGCGGGGCGGGGGCAGTGAGAGGATTCACCAGAGACAGAATGGGGAGCAGAACAAGCAGTTTGACTGAAGTACACTGCTGAGGGGAGCAGCAGTGAAGACAGGAGAGATCTATTGTGCCATGTGGGTAGCTTCCTGGCTGGGGTGGAACTTCATGCTTCAGTGGCTGGTGATAGCTTGATAGAACTGTGTTTTTAACCTCTGCACCACCAGGGAGGCCCTGAATCAGTGTTTCTAAAAGTATTTCCCTGGACCAGTAACATCAGTATCAGCTGGGAGTTTGTTAGAAGTGCACATTCTGTAGCTCCACTCCAGGCTTACTGGTCAAACTGGGGGTGAGGCCCAGGAATCTGTCTTTTAAAAACCCTCCTGGGTGTTCTGATATAGTTTGAGATCCACTAGGCTGTATAGACAAGGCCATAAGACTGAAAACAATCTCTGAAGAAGATGGCAAGTGAAGCCACAGAGTGGATGAGAGGACACAGGGGGCAATATGGAAAGAAGAGGAAGGGGCCTCAGAGCTGCGGAGCTCCAACATTCAAGGTGAGGCCAAGGTAAGTTTTGAGGAGCCTCAGGAGCCTCAGACTGGCTCTGCTAGGATGCAGCTTTTGGGGGAAGCTTTTCCATTCACCAGGGACTTCATCATCATTACCCCACCTCAGCTGATTTAGGCCCCTCTCCTTCATAGCTTACTCATGTGTACCACTCTCCATTGCAATGATCTATGCAGGAAGAATATCCAGTGGAACTTTCTGGAATGACAGAAACATTCTGTCTGTGCTGTCTAATATCACAGTTACCACCCCTGTGTGGTTACTGAGCCCTTGAAAGAGGCTGATGTAATTTAGGGGCTGAGTTAAATTTGATATTGTTTAAGGGTCCTCCCTGGAGGTGCAAGGGGTTAAGATGCAACCTATGAAGCTATCCACACCTCTGTGGCATGAGTTCGATCCCCCGGCTGGCCAGGGAGCAACCCACATCTCGCAGCAGACCTCTACTGTCTTGCCCGCTGCTCCCCTCAGAAGTGTACTTCGGTCAATCTGCCTGTTCTGTTCCCCACTCTGACTCTGGTGAATCCTCTCACCCCCCACATCTCTGGCCTGTACCCCAGCTCTTGTATGCATAAATAAATAAATCTTTAAAAAATTATATTCTTTAACTTTCAACCACCACTGGGCACCAGCGGTTATTGTTCTAGACAGCAGAGATAGTTATACCCATTCATGGAATGGTACAAGTCTTAGAACAACTCAGGCCTTTCCCAGAGAACTGGCCTTGGAAGGTTGCGATCTTAGCGTGATTCATGGTCCCTGTGAGTTATCTTTAACAAAAGGGATTTTCAAATTGAAGTTTGAGTGTCCAGAAAAGAATAGCAAATCCCTCCTTGCCACATTCACCCAAAGGATGGGACCTACGGAGGCAGCACTAGTTCACCCACAAGGAGAGGCTGCTTCCCTCTATCCTGTACTGTCCTGATGGCAGAGGACTTTGCCTTTTGTCTTTTCACTTCTATTTTTATTTTATTTTATTTTTTAAAGCTTTTTTATTTTATGCATACAAGAACTGGGGGACAGGCCAGAGTTGTGAGGAGTGAGAGGATTCACCAGAGATGCAAAGGGTTAAGCACAGCACTATGAAATTATCTGAAGCCTCTGCAGCACGAGTATGATCCCCAGCCAGCCAGGGAGCTACCCACATGGCGCAGCGGACCTCTCCTGTCTCGCCTACTGTTTCCCCTCAGCAGTGTATTTCAGTCAGTCTGCCTGTTCTGTTCCCCGCTCTGTCTTTTCATTTCTAGCCAGCATTGCAGGCACAAAGTAGGGGCTCAAAAAAAATGTTTGATGGCTGAACAAAAAGCAGAATAATTGCTCGACTAGACATGCCTGATATGATAGAACAGATCCCAGTAGATCCCTCGTGCTGCTAATGCCCTTTGCCAGTGAGAAGCCCTTAGAGGCCGTGTGAGTGAGGGTCCTGCACCCTCAGTCTCTCCCAGCGCCAGCCTCCCAGCAGCCCAATCTGTCCCAGGGCCAGTTTATCTGCTCCCTGCTTGGCAAGTAGACCTAAGACCTTGGCGACGAGCCCAAGAACAGATTTTGAGGACACCAGTGACCTTAGGCAAATACCCAGCTGAACGGGAAATAATCTCACAGCTCAGTGGGCACTGGCTCCAAGCCCTCCACTCTTGCTGCCAGATCTTGCCTTCTGTTTCTTCTCAGTACATCTGGAGAGGTCAAGCGAGGACCCGCTCTCCCAGGACCCACCAGTGGGCTCATCTGGATCAGGGCTGGACCATGTGGGGACTGGATATTCCCACAGCACACACTTGGATTTTTCCCTACCCCAGTTACTTCATGTGTGAAATGGCCACAGGTCAGCTCTCCTTGCCCAAGGGATAGCATTGGGGAAAATGGACTTGGTTATTCTAGTGGAAAGGTGCAAAGGTTTTTTTAGGGGAAGGTGGAAATCATTTCTCCAGAGATAGTGACTTATTTATTTATTTTAAATTTTTTTTAAGATTTATTTTATTTGAGCATCAAGAACTGCGCTACAGGCCAGAGGGGTATGTGTGTGTGGGGGTGGTGGTGGTGGTGGTGGTGGTGGTGGTGGTGGTGGTGGTAGTGGTGAGAGGATTCACCAGAGACAGAGTGGGGAACAGAACAGGCAGATTGACCGGAGTACACTGCTGAAGGAGCAGTGTGCGAGACAGGAGAGGTCTGCTGCGCCATGTGGGTAGCTCCCTGGCCGGCTGGGGATTGAATTCATACTGCAGAGGCTGCAGATAGCTTCACAGTGCTGTGCTTCATTCCTTGCACCACCAGGGAGTCCCAGCTTATTTTTTGGCAATGTATTAGGGGTTTATAGCATATTGTATTTTGTTTCAAGTTTGTTTAGACATGAGCGTCTTATTTCCACAGAGACGATTTGGTGGGCCAGCAGAGGACCCTGAAAATTGTCCCTTTCCGGTCTGAGAGAGGAGCCTGCAGTGTGAGAAATGAGAAATGGATTGTTTTGTTTCTACAATGTCGGTTAGATCAGACTCCTGGAAAGAAAGGAAATATCCAGGCAGAAGATGAATTTTTTTCTTATGGTTGAATGGATCTTAACCTGAACCTAAAGTTGCATTTTACATCTTCCTATTTCATTAATGTTAGAATTATATTCCCGTAGAGTCTCTACGTTAGAAGAACAGTTTAAAATATAAATATTTTTATGCTGGGTCAAACTATCTGTCTGCCTGACCTTGTGCTCCATAAATATCTGTGTCAGTGAATTGATTTTGCTCTAGATGTTATCTTACCTCCCCTGAGCTATTCAAATCACAACCTCTCACATGTTGGATTTAATTAGAATAGCCGCTCTGAACCTCGTTTCCAGGGCACAGAGCCCCATGTGGTGCTGGGCACTGGCAGTCTGACCCAAGCCTGCAGATCATGACAGTAACCACTACTTCTCAGTAACTGCCACCCCAGGCTGATCTGGCCCAAATTTAGTCACATCAGACAGAACTTCAGATATTGTCCCATGCCCTGCCTCTGCTTGACTGGAGAGTTCCCTACTTGAGGAGTGGAGAGTTCCTCCACCCCATGCTGCTTTCTCTTTCCTGAGCTACCTGCCAATAGTGGGAAGAGTCCCAGAGCAACCCCCTTTGGGCAGAAAGTGGCTTTGTGTTGTATTATAGTTCTCTCTGAACTGTCAGCCACAGGCTTCAAAAGCCAGGTGACCAAATTAAAAAAATTCATCAGCCTAGTGGTCAGTCTAAATTGAGGTTCAGAAATGCAGCTGTGGGACTTTATGAGTTTGTGGGTCTCTTTCTCCTCTGTACCCCCTTTATCCCCTGCCTCTCATTTTATTCCTAATTATTGCCCTGTCATGAGCCAAGTATACATCTACTTGCCTGTGTCCCTCACTGGACCCAGACTTCAGAGTGAGAAATTAATTCACCCTCTTAGATGATGGCAGTAGATACCGTATAGTGTAATTGTGGGATTGAGTTCATACATGTAAACGCGAATGGAACCTGGCACACAAGCAGGACTGTATGTGGATCTGCCCCTTGTTTTCACTGCAAACCTGGTTTCAAAGCTCCCACTGATTCTGTGAGTGCTCAGAAAATAGTACTATTGTCCCAGTAAATTCTCTCCAATTCCAGTCAACCAGAGTACTTTTGCTTATAAAAAGAACTCTGACTTTGTGGTCAGGAGGCTAAAAAACGCAAAGCCAGCCGTGCTATAATTAGTGATTCATGCTGAACCTTGATAAATACAAACCCCATGGAGGCGGTGATGGCAGGAGGCCACTCTCACCACCCACAACTCAGCTTCAGTCTCCAACTCCCAAAATGCTGACAGCTGAGGAGTTCTCAGGGAGTTCCTGCCCAGAGGCATACTGGGGGAGCACCTCGCTTGACAACAGGCATCTTCAGGCTGCCAATATTGATATGTCAGCGCCACCAACTGAAATTGCCTGGCTAGACTTAATGCACAGGTCAAAAATAAAAGAGGCAGAACTGATGTGTGCAATGCTGTTGGGAACTGACTTCTGATCATTAAAAATAAATGATTACTTCTCATTCTGGCACAAGGGTCAAATGGCCCTCAAGAGCAAACATATGCAGGAAGCAGACCCAGAATAATTGGAAATATTTATGGTTCCCTGGGGCCTGGGCTTGCTAGTTCCTGTTGAAGTTAACAGGCAAGGGCAGCAGCTGGTACCACCTTCAAGACAAAAGCCTTAGCATGACCCATCAGGCTATGTCATAACTCTGTGCCTTTGCACATGCTGTTCCCCTGCTTGATAGGCCCTTTCCTTTGCTTTCCAGCTCCCAAAGTCATCCAAAATTCAACTCAAGTGTCCCTCCCTCATCCTGCCTCATGCTTACCTCCCTCTCCCTCCTGAACTGGGGAGATGCTCCTTTCTGGACCCTGTACCACCCCATACCTCATTATATTGTAATGTTATATGATATTTTCTTTTGCTTCCGCTAAATTGTGAGGACTTAGAAGATGGAAACCTTGTGTGCTACATCTTTGTATGAAGTACAAAGAGGTATAGTCCACAGTATTTGTTGAATAAATGAATTAGGCTTTTTTTTTTCAGTTGGACAACATGACAGGGAAATTTATAAAATGAATCAAGTCTCAGAAGCAAGGACAAGAGCTCTGTTTCAGCTCTGTATTTGACATATAATATAATGTTAGAATGGTCATGCGATTTTACTTCTTATATTTTGGGATAACTTACCATAAAAAGTGGATTTCATGGCCTTCAATTGTGTGGCAATATTAGGAGAAAACATACCTGTGAGGTATGCTAAATAGATACCACTTTAACACTTGCTCAGGAAATGCTAGATTTATGTTTCTATCATAACAGAATAAATGGATTTTAATTAAAATGAAAGTATCCAGAAAAAGTTTCAGGAGAGAGGAAAAAAATTCCCCCAAACCCAAATAATTAAGATGAAGTCTTTTGTCACCTCTGGTCAACACTCTCTATTCCAGAAAGTGTAGGAGTGACAGGGAAAATAATCTATGGGATTATGGGGAAAGAAAACAAATACATAAAAAAAGAATTAAGTCTAGGGCCTCCCTGGTGGCACAGGCGGTTGAGTGCAGCGCTGTGAAGCTCTCCACAGTGTCTGCACTGCGGGTTCCATTCCCGCCAGCTGTGGAGATACCCACATGGTGCAGCAGACCTCTCCTGTCTCCCTGGCTGCTCCCCTCAGCAGTGTATTTCAGTCAGTCTGCCTGTTCTGTTCCCCACTCTGTCTCTGGTGAATCCTCTCAACCCCCACACCTCTGGCCTGTACCCCAGTTCTTGTATGCATAAATAAATCTTTTTTAAAAAAAAAAGAGTGCTGATATTAGACAGCTTCAACAAGTTCTGCCACAGTAACACACACTCCATCCTCTCCCCACGGAATGACCTTGCATTAGATGAGATTATGCACTTTAAGAACTCAAGACAGTTCACATCATAAGAACTTAATAAAGGAAAGTCTCTCTGACCAACATCACCATGATTATTACTGAGCATCAATTTGAAAGAAGAGGGATCTATTTCAGAGGCGGGAGTTATGCGGAGGAGCCCTCTAGAGGTAGGGCTGAGAAGTAGCATTTGCTCTGCTTCTCATTCCATCATCACCATCTTCATCCCACAGATTCCAAAGGAGCAAAAAAAACCTGACTGATGACAGCACAGATCTTGCATGTTTTACCCAGGTGTTCCTGAGGCATGTATACCCCAACTGAAATCAGAAGTTTAGAGGAAAAGGAGATCCTGGCAGTAATCACTCGTGGGGACATTTGGATCTTGATTTAACCCTCCTGTTGGAAGATATTCCTTCATAGGTCTCTTGCGTTTATGCAGGTTTTGCCAGTGGGGCCTTGATGGCTCTTTTGACTGACTATCCGAGGTTGATCGTATAGATAACAACCTTAAGAAGTCGAAATGCTGCTGCCACTGGAGCAAAGAACCTCATATTTGTGTCCTACATAAAAGATTTGGGCCCCTAAATTCAGGATTCCTCCCCTTAACGTGTGTACAGGTGTCGTTTGACCTTCACACTGCCTTGTGCAATGCGGCTCAGGTTGCTGGCACAAACAGGCTGGTACCCTGCCTACTGCTATTGCTCTTAGTTAAACTGCTCTTTTTCTCTGGCCCAGGAGCTTCAGGTCTTCGTTCTGCACTGACAAAACTATGGCAGGTTAACTTTCTTTTTCTTTTCTTTTTTTTTTTTTAGCAACTTTTTTGTTTGTTTTGCCTAAATGGTTGGATTGCTTTTTTTTTAAAAAAAGATTTATTTATTTATATAAGAATTGGGGTACAGGCAAGAGATGCGGGGGGTAAGAGGATTCACCAGAGACAGAGTGGGGAACAGAACAGGCAGACTGACAAAATACACTGCTGAGGGGAGCAGCGGGCGAGACAGGAGAGGTCTGCCACGCCATGTGGGTTTCTCCCTGGCCAGCCATGATCAAACCCACTTTACATAGGCTGCAGACAGCTTCACAGAGCTGCGCTCAACCATCTGCACCACCAGGGAGGCCCTGGCAGGTGAATTTTCTAATCTGTGCATAGGCTAAAACCTTAAACATCTTGTGGTTCCTGACACCCTCCAGAGCGGATTTCTTGCCTTTAGTGTGTCTTGACTCTCGTCTATGTATCTTTGCATTCTCGGTAAGCTACAGGCATGGAACCCTGCTGGACAGTCAGTCTGTGTGGAGAACAAACATCAGTGACAAGATGCAAATACTTGTAAAGGAAACGGATGTGAGAGGTTATTATAATCACAGCCTTCAAAAAAGAGCTGGTGGTATGTCATGATATTCACAAGAAAGATGTGAAATAAGATGAATCATCCTGCTGGGCAGGTGAGGCACTGTCATTTTGGAGACTCTTTATTGTATGAGACTGAAAGAGAGTTGTCAGATGCCCCAATGACCTGGGGAGGTCCCCTTTCTTCAATATGAACATGCAACATTCAGATTCTTAAAAAAACAAAACAAACAAACAAACAAACAAACAAACAAAAACCCAAAACCAAAAAATTCATTGACTGGGTACTGCCCAAAAGTAGGGGACTGTCATAATGAAATTCTCTAAAAGCTTTCTTGTTTTCTTTAAGCAGGTTTCTTGTTTGCTTATTTATTAATCTAGTTATTTCAAAAGAAATTTAAGGAATGGTTTGTAGAATTCTAAAGAATATAACTTAAAAGAATGAAAAATTATGTGGAGGAGAGCATAAAATATAGCCAGAAATAAAGGTCAAAATACTTAGAACATGGGCCTTCCTGGTGGCGCAGCGGTTGAGCGCTGGGTTGCGAAGCTGCCCGTTGCATCTGCGGTGCCGGTTCGATCCCCGGCTGCTCCCCGGCCACCGGAGGAGGGTCCCACATGGCGCGCAGACCCCTCCTGCCGCCCGCTGCTCCCCTCAGCGGTGTACTTCGGTCCTTCTGCCTGCTCTGCTCCCCTCTCTGGCTCTGGTGAATTCTCTCACCCTCCCGCGCTTCTGACTGTACCCAGTGCTTGTATAAATAAATAAATAAAATAATAAATAAATGAATAAATCTTAAAAAAAAATACTTAGAACATTATTACATCTATTATATATACACCTAATATTCAACTCCAAGCATTTTAGCAACCAAAAAGTAAATCCTCATGAGTTACACAATCTACTAAATGCCTATTTGATTAAAAAAGGGAAACCCCAGAAGATGTTTTGACAGGGGCTCTGACAAGCACAGCAGGCAAGCATGAAACCCTGCCAGAACCCTTATTTCCTCTAGAACAAAAACTTTAAGTTACTGGGCACAAGTAGCAAATCCTGTCCCTCTCTCCCACACTATGAGCAAAATGCGGCTGGAGGAAGGGAGGAGAAAAGAACCCTATCATCCTGGGGGAGATGCAGGTAACAGTCATGGACCCACACCATTAGATGTTTCCTATTTCTGGGAAAAAGGAAGGACAGCTGAGACAATTCAGAGGAAATATGGAAAGGGGCTAATGAGTTGGGAAACAGCCTGGGAAAGTATCAGTGACCTTGAAAGATAAGTCAGCAGAAATTATTGAAACTGTAACTGAGATGAAATAGAATTATTAAAGAGAAAAAAATAGAGCACCCCAAAACTGTGAGACATCAAACAGTCTAACAGCTCTGTAAGTGGAATCCTAGAAGGATGAGAGAGAGAGAGAGAGAGAGAGAGAGAGAGAGAGAGAGAGAGCACAGCAAAAGAATTACCTGAAGATATAACAGACAGGAATTTTCCAAAAATAATAGAAGACACCAAACCACAAGTCCAAGAAGCTCAGGGAACCCCAAGCAGGATTTGAATGTGTTAACTTCTCCTAATTTCTGCTGCTTTTAGCTTAATTGTGGTCCTCATATTTATAGCCCAAATGATTCCCAAGTCCTCTAAGTGGCCTTTCTGCATCCACTTTTTTTTGCATGCATTTCCCCCAAAAAACTGTAAAAATGATCTTTTAAAAAACAAACATCACTTCTTAGCTTAGAGCCCTCTAACAGTCTCCCAGTGCATTTCCCATAAAGTCAAACCTGCTCCCTGTGCCTGCCAGGACCTGTGTCCTCTTGACCCTGCCTGTCTCTCTGTTCTTGCCACTTACTCATATTTTTCATTGCACTCCAAACGCACTGCCTATTTCTGTCTTTTAAATTCGTGAGGCATCTTCCACTGTGGGGCTTTGGTCTTACTTTCCCTGGGAAACCAGCTGCCTTCAGAACTGTGCAGGGCTGGTTCTTCCCTGAACTTGAACACAGCCCCTTCAGAGATCCTTTTTCAACCTGCCCATGTATTTTATATCACATTATCTTACTTCCATCCTAGTACTTAGCATTACCAGAAATTATCCAATTGATTTATCTGTGTATTTGTTGATTTTCTTTCTATTGTACTAGATTTACACTCTTTGAAAGAAGAGAGCATATTCAAGTGTGACCTCAGTCCTTGGAATGCCTGGTATGACACAAGCATTCACGATTTACTTGTTGGTTGAATATTAGGTGAATTGAAGAATATGTACTCATTAAAGGCACAAGCTCAGAAAAAGGATCTGGTGGTCAAGTGGCATCATTCACTTTTAAACTGTTGTAGTAAGTGCTAGAAATGGCCTTTTGTTAGAAGACATAGCTTACCAGATAAGGCAGATACCTGCCTGCTGTGAGGTAACATGAAATTTACTGAGTGACTTTGATTTATTATAACTTATTGGGCCACAGTTCTCCATTTTAAGAGGGCTTTCATTTCTGATTCTTCATATTTTATTGATTTCCTGGCTTTAAAGATATTGTCCATAATCAAACTATAAGCCAGAGTCAGGAGATATAATAAGTACAAAAATTTGCCTACATTACCTAATACAAACTTTATATATGCACTGCCTGGACATGTACTGTAGATGCCATATGACCAAGGCCCAACCCCTCCTTCTGGAGTGAGAGCTGGCAGGTGCCACTTCCTGTCTGTTGTATCTGTTGTTGAGACCCCTGCCACACTCCTCAGCGCATCAGCCCACCTGACCTGTTCTTGTCCTTTGTGGATCCTTTTCTACTCTTCTCCCCAAGCTAACTTTCCCCTCTGTGGCCACCCATTAAACAAAGAGGCAGGGTTATTTAATGTAATAGATTCCCCTTTTACCCCTCAGTATTCCAACTTTTTAAATCAAATTTATTCTAAACAGAATACATTGTTTGCTCCTTAACATTTATCTCCACTTTCATTTGCCCCATTATACTTGAATGAGAGGTTGTGTCCCCCTCTTACTCTGCCCTCCCTCTTTATTTTATTTTTTTTAAGATTTATTTATTTATACAAGAATGGGGGTATAGGCCAGAGGCACGGGAGGGTGAGAGGATTCACCAGAGACAGAGTGGGGAACAGAACAGGCAGACAGACTGATAAAACTGCTGAGGGGAGCAGCGGGTGAGACAGGAGAGGTCTGCCGCACCCTGTGGGTGTCTTCCTGGCCTGCCTAGAATTGAACCCACTCTGCAGAGGCTGCGGACAGCTTCACAGCACTGCGCTCAACCCACTGCCCCACTGGGGAGGCCCTCTGGCCTCCCTCTTTAGAGTAGGTGTCAACCAACCCTAACTTACTTCATTCATAATCACTCCATAGGTGATGCTGTAGGCCTGTTTTTGCTCAGACACAAACATAGCATTCTGCTCCATTTTTTGGTGACTCAAAATGTACAATGAGGACATTAAAAGGATCTTTTTACAGAACCATTTCACAACTTGTTGTACAACTCCAGTTCCTCATCTGCAAAATGAGGAGGCAGGAATTTATGATCTCTGTTAGGAAACAGTCTATCCTAGGAAGTAAAAATAAAAAACCCCCGCACAGTTTTAGCTTTGCAAGAGGAAACTGCAAGCAGGGAGAGGTGAATTCATGAGCTCCCCTCCCAATGTCTGTCTATATCCTCCCTGCTCAGACAGATTTCTCAGTTTTCACCCCTCCCTGGGAAGGTCCTCAAAACTGACTAAAGAGGGGATAAAGCATTCTTTGCTGCTTTGAAGAACAACTTAGACACAAACTAATGGAAATCCAGAGAAATGAACAGTAAACATATTTCTGTTTAATACCAGAAATGCAGCAAAAAAGTTGCCAGAACCCTTTCCAGAACCCCAACAACCTGGCTCAGACACACACAGCTCCACCCCTCAGAGACCTGCCGCTTCTGGTCCAGGTGGCCTGGGAGCACCATATTGTCACCCAGCATCCAGAATTTGCTGAACCTAAAGACCTATCAGGTGTCCATAGTTCAAGCTTCTCAGACCCCCTGAGAATCCAGTTACTGAGAATCAGCTTCAGGCCTGAGGCTCACACTACTCAGCCAACTTGACAGAGTGAAGTCCTCAAGGGACCCTGGAGACCAAAAGCATTCCTATCAGGGTTTCTCAAAACATTTTTTTAAAGATTTATTTATTTATGCATACAAGAGCTGGGGTGTAGGCATCACCAGTAAATTCCTGGCTGCTATGGCTACTGCTGAGCAAACACCTCTGAGTCACAAGGTTCTAGTCTAGAGGTCAGCAGGGAAAAGATATCAAATATCAAATATTTTCAACTTTGCTGGCTACAATTCCCTGTTAAGATCACTCAGTTCTTCCAGAAGCTGTCCCAGGCAATATGTAAGTAATGACCATGACAGTGTTTCAGTAAAGCTTTATTTATAAAAATAGATGATGGGCCACAGTTTGTAAGCCCTTTCCCTAAATCTGTCTCAGAGATTGACACTTTCCTTTCTAGAACACTCCATATGTTGGGCTTGTTGGGACAGATAAGGTCCCCTCACCATGCATGTCTCCCCACATAAAGGACTTCTTCCTGTAGGCTAAAAATATAATAGTACCTTAGCCATAGTGTGAACACCACAGTGGACAATATGGAATTCATTCATCATTAGTGCCAGAAGCGGTGTCCACTCAGTTTTTTAAGGACTTTCTCAATTTTAAAACCCCATATCTCTATAAATAGTCTCCAGAAAGAAGTCTCCACATTTATGGATTCTTACCTTCTTTTCTCAAACCCACTTTTGATTTTTCAGGTGTATAAGGTGATATGGAAAGCATGTCTTTCAAAGATCATAACATGAAGGCACCTTCTAATAGCTGTTCCTGAATTACTGACCTGCTTGAAATTAAATCTAAGCATGAAGCAAGGCTACATCCCAGATGGCTTTAAAGACAGTGGTGATGTTAGCACAGTAGGTGGTGTGAGAAGATGTGGCAGGCTCTAGCTATTGAAGTTGGCTCATGATCCCAGGGATCTGAGCAGATTTGCCATTGGTTCTTAGCCAGTCTGGGGCAGATGGAACTGAAGTCAGCCTACGCACTTCATTTTCCAGAACTTCAAAGTCAGCGAAAGATTCAACTTCTGAAAAATCCAGGCTTTCATTCAAATTGCACATATTTCTATGCCACATGCTCTATATAGCTCAACAGATTTCTGTTCACCAATGCTTGGCATAGAACCAGCAGCTACTATGCAACTATCAGTCTATCTGAGGTATAGACTTCAGACTTCCCAGAAGATTTTTGGCAAGTACTTTATCTCTCCCCCAGGCCCCCTACCCAAAAGCATCTTCAGTGAGTCCTGAAAGCTTGGTTTTTTTATGGGCCTTAAAACCCCAGAGAGGCTATGGGGCAATAAATGTACATATTAAACCAATCTTTAAGGGAAGAAAGATCCCTATTAGCAGTTTAATATATAAAAATCTACATCCTTGTGATTTAAAAAAATAATTCAGGAATAATGTAATAAATAATAATAATGTAATGACAATACACTTTATCGTTTCTCCCGATAGTCCCTGTCTACATGAATTTTTACTATTTATACAATTTTGCTGATGGGAAAAAAAAGTAAGCAAAAACTTCAAGCAGTCAATTTGAAGACATTAATCAGATGTCTTCAAGCCAGAAATCATTTGATGTAGAATATATATAAACTCCATATTTAAAATTTTAACTTTAGGAAACAATTAACAATACAGGCATACATTTAACTAGAAAAGTGTTTACAGAGGCAAAAGACTGAAAACAAGCTGAAATCCCATATTAGGGTGTCAATCAAATAAAATAATAAATCCTAATGATGGAATGGCATACAGTCATCAAAAAGGATATACACTAATTGACAAGAAAGATGTTTCTATTGTGTTTTTCAAGAAAAAATAGTTACAAAATAAATGTATAATAGAATTCTAGAAGGAAAACCATAAAATATTAGAAATGCTTTTCTTTACAAATTAGAATTTGGGGATCACATTAAATTCTTTTTTTAAGATTTATTTATTTATGCATGCAAGAACTGGGGTATAGGCCAGAGGTGCAGGGGATGAGAGATTCACCAGAGACAGAGTGGGGAACAGAACAGGCAGATCTACTGAGATACACTGCTGAGGGGAGCAGTAGGTGAGACAGGAGAGGTCTGAGGTGCCATGTGGGTAACTCCCTGGCAGGCCGGGGATTGAACTTGTGCTACAGAGGCTGCGGACAGCTTCACAGTGCTGTGCTTAACCCCTTGCACCAGCAGGGAGACCCCCACATTAATTTCTATATTTTTATATCTATAATTTTAGTTTTTAGTAATGAGCACTTACTACTTATGTTTAAAGTACCATAAGTATTCAAATAAGTATACTTATGATCAAAGTAGAGCTCTAGTCGCATCTTCTGCCTTTGTCCTTCATGTGTCATTTCTTCTAATGGAGGAACTCTTTTCCTCTGAGACTTTAAAAGCTAAAAGCCTGCCCTTATGTTTGTAGAAGACAGATAAGACCAGTTTGCCAAGAAGACAAGTGCCTTTTGGCAGATCCTCAAGACAAGGAGTGACCTGAAGTCCCCTCTTCCTTGGGGATTCAGGCATCACCATCTTCTTTGCTCTTGGAAGTGCTGACTCATTGGGATCCATTATCTCAGGGTTTCCATGAGCTTTTGTTTTAATATTCTTCTGTTTTCCATGGTTCTCAAACGACTTCTGATGTAGGGCTTATCCAGCATTCCATACATCAGTTCAGAATCAGCTTCTACCCATTTTTTAAATTTACTTATTTATTTACTTATTTATTTCAATCCCTGGCCTGCCAGAGAGCTACCCACATGGCGCAACAGACCTCTCCTGTCTTCTACCCATTTTAATTCAAGATGGACTATCTGTACCCAACAAAAGTTACAAGCATTGTTGACATTCATGACATGTCACACTAGGGAAGAGATATAACCCACAGAGGCCCATCCTCCTTGCTTAAGGAAAATTAGAATTCCAGAATCAATAGGCAAAACAACAAAAGTGTTCATGGAAAGCTTTCTTTCCTGTTCTATCTTCCACTACACAGAGTTTCTTCACATCAGAAGTTCTTTGACATGAGGTTCTCTTCCAGAAGAATCATCTAAAAACGTGTTTAGCTACCTCTTAAACTTTTTACACTGTTTTTAAAAGGTGATAATCAATCTTGTTTCAAAATAGATTTCAGTGCCACCTCTTTGTCACTTTGCCTAGAATCATTAATGAGATAACAGGTTCCAGTCACGCCAGAGAGGAATTCAAGCAAAGCTTTGATGAAAGTTTCTCCACTCACAGGAATGTTCAGGCAGTGTTCCTTCCCCAATTCTAGTTCTACTAGAGCAACAAGCCTTTGTCACGGCTGCTGGGATTTTAGAGCAACACACACACACACACATACACACACACACTACAGAAACTTAGTTTTAATCAGTTTTACTAAGAAACTAAAGTTGCCACAGTAGGACAGTGAAATTGAATGTTATAGTATACCTTTCCAAAGTAGCCACCCTCATAGCTCACAACACTACCTGCCTGCCCAAACAACAAGACAAAATGCTCCACCGGGGCTCCCTCCCTTATCTATTATTTTCATTGCCGTCCCTAGTAGAGATGCTCATAACAAACACTCAATAATTTCCCTTTCTGTGGAAAAACAGCACCTGCTAAAAGAGAACAGCAGAACTATTCATCTTGAAAATGGGTTTTCACAAAAGTATCTCATGCATTCCTTCTGAATTTAGAAGAATGATCTTCGTTCTTTGAAGCAGAGGCAACAGGTAAAAATTGAGATGCTAGATTCCTCATAATTATGTTACCCCACTACCCAGACAGTTGTCCCACTTTACTAAACAAATATCACATGTACTTTCCATATTCCTCATAATTTTGCAGGACAGAAATTTTATAAAACTGCTGTTGACACCATATCAAGGACGACTAATGATTTTTCCCTGCATGACCTTGGTTATTGAAACCATAGCTCATTATTCTTATAAGGATCCTTATAACTTTTCCTTGTAAGAGATTTAATCTCTTTTAAGATGGCAAACTCTCATCTCAACTCATTTTGCTTTCCACTCTTCACCAAGTTTAAAGATTTGGGAGGTAACACCCAGAATTCGTTCTAATCTTCTGGGTTGTGAAAATTTAGCAGCTTGTGAAATCTGAATGTAAACCTGTTCTCCCCGCCTTGGCAAATGATCATAGCCTCTTTTTAAGAGATTTTATATGTAGAATGACATCTCTTCACTGGAAAGATGAAATAAGCAAAGCAGCTACAATTACTGTGAAGCAATATGCAACAAAATGTGATATGAATGGCAACAAACTCAAGCCAGACATTCTCATTTAGTTTAAAGTTACTTTAGGACTCAGCATAAGTAATACCAAAAATCACTGGCTCTGTTTTCTTCAGGTAACCAACTCAATGAAGCCAAATAGACACTCTCTGCCTCTGTCCTGTAGCTTTCTGCATACCTAGTAGTAGTTGTAAGTATTAGGACTATAAAAATAAGAAATAACATTGCCACGGACCAGCACAGTAACACATATTGGTTTTGGTGAGTCAGGTAATGTGCTCCAAGTTCAACAGTATTATACTTATTCCTTACAATAATGATCTGAGATAGATATTATTATTCAGTGAGTTTTAAAATGTGTTTAAACACTTACAGCACATGAATTAAAAGCCCTGAGATTTGGGTCCAGATTTGAGTAAATTCACAGCAGGGCTTCTCAACATCAGCATACTGACATTTGTGGCTGGATAATTGGTTTGGAGAGTTTTCTACCCACTGAATGCCAGTAGTACCCTTCTTCTCTCATCTATGTTCTCCTTGTTGCCCATTTCTAGTTGAAAGATACAAGATAGCCATGGTAAAATGTTTTATTTTCTTTTATCAATCAGAATACAATATTTCCTGTTGGGCAATCTGAGGGCCTCCTGACTCTTTGCAGGATGAGAGTTTATGGGAAAGAAGACATTGAATAATATGTTGGGATCATTGAACAAAGGACCCTAAATCTGCCCGGTTTGGTTCATGGACCTCAAACCCCAGTGTGTCTGATTGCTCAGTGTGTCCTTTGGATGGAAAGTTGAGGTGAATGTTTGTTAGAAGAACTGACTCCACTTTTGCTTTGGGATTTGAACTGACTTTGAAACTTTCTCTCTTTCTCTCCATGTCACATAGGAAGACACATTGACAGCCACGAGTTTATGAAGGTTGCCTTTAGAGGCTGTTCCATTCCCACGGGCTGCTGCAAACCAATGAGGCTTACAGCAGTCTGCAGATGAAAGTGTGCTTAATTGTCCTACTAAAAGCTCATTCTGTGACTCCACCACACACCCACTGCCATGAGCCGTATGGTCCCAGTAAGAGGCCTCTGGAGAAAATGATGCTCCTTTCTTAAAAGGCTACACACTTGAATTCGTAAGAAAACTCATGAACAATTATATATTCCCTCTCACATGACAGGCAATTCAATGGGGGTAGATAGTGCTGAAGACTAGTTGCGAGAGCAGGAAAATTTCTGCTCTGGAAGCTGTTGGGAATTCAGCTGTGGAGGAAATAGTGTATCCTTTCACTGAGGGTTGAGTTAGAACATTTTCTGCCTTCAGAGCAGATCAACCAAGGACCAGGAGGCATCTGCCATTTCCTTACAGGTAAATGGTAATGCCCACACTTAAGAAGCACCTTTGTGTGTGTGTGTGTTGGGGGTGAGGGGTGTCCCTGCATGCCATAAATCAGAAGGGGCCATCAAGAAATTTATTAGTCAAGGTTAGGAGTGAAAGAGCCCTTTTGCTGGTTCTCGGTGCTCTTAGTGTAGAATGATAAAATCTCAGGGAAGGGGGGAATTTCAAACCCTTCCCATTCAAAACGCTCAAATTAGAGTACCAGGAGCTCATTTAAGTGTGTGTCAAACAACTGAGTTTGGGAAGGAGGGAAAAAGGGGTTTCTGCTTGACTCCCTGACTGACCCTTTGCCTACTGTGGACGAAAGAGGCCAAGATTCTTTCTCGCACCCTTTTTTGTACCCATGCTCCCGCGTCCAGCCCAGAGGGCGCTCACCTTGTGCTGTTTCCACATGGCCCCCAGAGGCTTCACCTCGTGCTTGCCGTGCCGGCCTTCCTCCAGGCACAGATAACACACCGGGGTCCGGCAGCTCGCGCAGTACATGCTGTAGTTCTCCATCTCGTGTTCGGGGCATGTAGGGAACTTGCGGGCGGCGCCGCCCCCCGCCGCTCCGGCCCCAGCTCCGGTGCTCCCGGGGCTCTTGCAGCCACCGCCTCCGCTGGGGGCGCCCTGGGCCGCGCCTGGGGACGCAGAAGCGGCCTCGGCTGCAGCGGGAGGCGGCGGCGGTTGCACTAGGCGATGCTTAGCGAAGGGTCCCCGGGATGGATGGCACTTGAGCTGGCAGGAAGCGCAATAGAGCACATCGCACTGCTCGCAGAGCGTAGCAGCTGGTTCGGGAGGCGTGCGGTCGCACAACTGGCAGATGGCCACCGCCACGGCCGGTGTCGCCCCGTGCACGGCACCGCGGCCCTGCTGGTACCGCTGCACGATTGCCTCTAGCAGGCGATTGCGCTGGAATCCTCGCAGGCCGCGGTGGTCCAGGGAGGCGCTGCGGTGGCACTGTGGGCAAGTGATGGAGCTTGACGAGGACGACAGCGAGGAGCAAGCGGCACCCCGAGCCGCGGCGGCCGAGGAGCCCGGCGGTGCCGGCACCATGGGCAGCACGCGAACCCCATTGGGGGACTTGAGGCTGGGGGTGTAAGAGCCATAGCCGCTGTCTGTCTCGCTGTATAAGCTTAGCTTGTCCGCGTGGTCCCCGCCACCTCCCGCACTGCTGCCCAGGCCGCCAGCTGCGGTCCCGCCCCCGCCGCTGCAGGCTGGGCCAGCTGCAGCGTCGTGGTCCAGGGAGGGTGCGGCGGCGGTGCCTGCGGGCAGCCCTGAGCCCCGGGAGTGCAGGAGCGGCTGGGGCAGGTGCTGCTCACCGTCCGGAGTCTGCACCGCGATGGTGCGAGCGCAAGGCAGACAGACGTTGTGGGAACAGGGCAAGATGATGGGTTCCCGAAACAGGGAGCCGCACACGGGGCACTTCAGTTCCTCCTCCATCGCGGCACGGGCAGCCCAAGGTATTCAGAGCAGAGAGTGGAATGGCTCAAGGTCCGGAGACTGGCGGAGAATAAGAGTGGGTAGCTCCGGTGAGACGGAAGGCGGGGGCATCACACGGGCATGACTACTTCACAACCCCGGGGCACGCCCCTCTCTGTCCTGGAGCCGCCGCCCTAAGACAATTTGAGGTAAGAGAAGGGAGGGGGTCCTCACCTTCTGTCCGCAAGGCTCCTGCACCAGCGACTTCAACCTGCGTCCAGAGTCCGGAGTCGGTCTGTTGCCCTCCCGGTGGCCTGCAAGGCTCTCTAGGTGATGAATCAGCACTAGCGCCGCCGCTGGCTGCAGCACGCGTCTCCTCTTCACATCAGGACCAGCGGCGGGGGATGCTGTCTGCTAAGTCTCGGCTTTCAATCCCTGGGCTACAGTGGGCAGCTGCCCAGAGGCCCCTGTTAGCCCTGCCCCGCCCCCAAGCAGGGCGGCGGGTAGGTGAGCAGGCAGACGAGCAGGCCGCTTGTCCGCGGAGCTCGGTTCAGCACCACGAGGCGGCGGACAGCGCCAGAGACGAAGGTGGCGCCCCAGCTCCTAGCGCGGCCAGTGGGGCAGTCACCTGCCAGGTCTCTGCGTCCGCGACTCCGTGGCGCGACCCGGCCACCCCAGAGACCTCAGATCGCCTCCATCCCCGGCGGCGGACGTTACCTGCCGACTACGCCTTGAGGCTTTCTCCCCGTGCCAGGATTGACCACCTTCTTAGCTTGGCAGCTGCTTCTCCTGCGGCGCCTCTGACCTTGGCCGCGCGACTCTGCAGCCGGCGGGCGGAGGGCAGGCGCCCGGCTGGCTCGGGAATCCCCTCCCGCCTCCCTCCTGCTGCTACCACCGCCGCCTCCCGGCCCGGCGCTCTGAGGAGTTGTAATTTCCAGAGCAGAGAGTAGTGGAGAGGGCTGAGGGGGAGAGGCGATGAAGGAGGGGAAGAGGAAGCGACAGCTCAGCGAATAAGGGCTCTCCTTTTGCTGCTAGGGGAGTCAAGGGGCAGTTTTAAGGGTTTTGCAACGAGGATCATTGTTAATAACAATCTATTATGTGGATGGAGATTGCATCTTGAATTAGCACAATCCCCTGTCCCGCCCCGCCCCTGCCATCATCTCCCCGGCGCACTCCCGTGCCCCCACCCAGCGCCATAAAAGGGTAAAAGACAGGGACCTAAAAAGGCCAGTTGTTTACAAATGGAGAGGTAGCGTGGCTTGACAGTCGCTTCCTAAATGAATGATAGAACCAAAAAATGCAAGTCACAAAATGTCGGACAGCCTGAAGTGGAAGGGTAAGGTTTTATTGATGGATTGAATCAAAAGCCATTTTGTCCTTTCATTTCAAACCAGAGTGTTCATCCTCGGTCGCTGTCAATCGTCTGTAAAGACTGAGTGAAGACCCGAGATGGGATTTTAAAAATGGGACTTCCTAACGAAGAGGGAGAGCGCCCCACTTTAGGCCCATGGCCCCCTGGAACAGAGCAACCTGGACCCAACAATCGTTTCCCTTTCCCTCCAACCCCCCAACACACACACTGAGCTTGGGGCGGTGTGGGGAGAGCGGGAAGTAGGTGAGTAGGGATGCTAGTTTATGAATGGGAAAATCTCTACATTCTGCAACGCCAGCCACTAGCTGCGGGAACAGCCTCCCACCCGCGGTCCTGGCTGTTTCGTCTGCTGCTAGACTGTTCTCTCTCCGCGGCTAGGGAAGGGTGGGGGAGGCGAGGCCCAGGGGTATGGTGGGTGGCGATAGGCAGAAAGAAAGGCTCACAGCTCAGTCAGTTCTGCTTATAGAAGTTTCACGCTGGCAGGAGACAGATACAAATTAGGAAATCGTTTGTTTTTAAAACGCTTTGAATATTGAAGTCACGCCTCCTTCTGTTCTCAGTTCCCCAGTACTCCAAACAAAGACCAGGCAGGCGCCGCAGCGCAAGGCGTGGAGCCTCAGTGTCTGTCAGTCACGGTGTGATGGAGCTGCGCCGGCAGGCGGGTCGAGGCAGGAAAAAGCTGCAGCCCTCGCAGCGGTTAGATGCCTAAGGGAACCGGACCCGCCTCAGGCAGACCTGGGACGAAGGCCCGGGTGTTGTTCTTCTCACAGTAGTCAGAACCGCCCAGAACTTTCGGATTCGGTAGTAACCTCGGCTCGTTCGCTGATCAGTCGCCCCGCTCTGAGCAACTGGCTTATGTTTTCTTTTTCAATCCTACATCAGTCAATTAAGTAGAATAATATGCATGAATGAGAACTAAATACAGTGATGGTATAAGCACTGATCTCTTGTCTTACATTCAGCTTTAAAATACTGCGACTCTTCAGGTCAGCTTTGCCCTACTTCCAGTTTTTCTTAAGGTTGAAGAGCAGGTTAACCTAGTGCCAGATAGAGCACAGCAGAGTTAAGAGACCTGATTCTACTTCCCCTAAGCTACAGGGAGCTTAGAGTAATTATTTAATTAATTTACTAAATAATATACCAGGTATCTGTATCCCCAGGTGGGAGATGGTGCCAGCCCTGTCCTAATCTGCCTTCTATAGATACAGCCCTAATGAGCTGGATCCTGCCCACAACGTTCTGATAAATCTTCCATAAAGTTGCTATAATATCGTGTCAGAGATACTGGGGAATGGGTATAGGGAGGTATGTGATTGAATGAATTTCTTGTGATTCTAGCACTGTCATCACTTACCCAGCCCAGCCCAGCCTCCTGGTGACTGTAAGGGAAGTAATAACTTCTTATGGTTTTACTATAAACAGGCCTGTCCCTGACTAGCAGTCATGCCTGAGATCCACTCTGTTTTGTCATTTTCAGACCAAGGTAAATTGCTTGGGGGTGAGGGGAGCTTCTTAGAGGATGTTGTAAATCTTTCCCTCTCCAGAAGAAACTACAACTCCAGCAACTTTGTCATTAAGGATGATAAACTTGATTTTCCTCTTGGGGAAGAAGCTGCTCTAATATGTTGGGATTCAACACATATTCATTTCTCACATGCACTCCATCCCAACCACCTCAATGCCATGACCTAAATCACTTTAGCCTTGTGCTGCAATGTTGAAATGCATTGCTCATTTTGGGGAATTGGCATTCTATAGTTGTTTTGTATGAATTGAGGTTACACAACCAATCCCAATACTTCACTGTATAGAACTATACTTACTGACAATTGTCAACATCATCTTTAAAAAATCCTCTTTTTGTGCCATGAACCAAATTATCTAGAAATAGAAAGGTCACATATTTATCTGATCCTCATTTTTTACTATTGTAAAATTTAAGGATACAATACATTGAACTTTAAATTTCCCTTTGATTCTGAAAATCTTTGTTTATGTTGTTAAGAATGATATATCCACTTATTAAAAATTACTGTCATGGAAAATTTTACTCCAAGATTGAATGACAGGTCCATTTTTTCAAGTCACTAATATATCAGTAAAGGGCCATGCAAAGGGAAGGCAAGTAGCATAGTGTGTCCAAGTCTATTCAGGCTGCTATAGCAAAAATATCATAGACTGGGTGAATTAAACAACAGAACTTATTTCTTGCAGTTCTAGAGGCTGGGATAAGGTCAAGGATGGCAGCAGTTCCAGTGTCTGATGAGGACAGCTTCCTCATCTGTAAACTGCTGCTTTCTCTTTTTATCCTTCCATGGAGAAGGGGAGGGGGGAGAACTAGCTCTCCTGTGTTTTATTTTTTTTAATTAATTTATTTATTTATACAAGAACTGGGGTACAGGCCAGAGGTGCAGGGGGAGGGCGGTGAGAGGATTCACCAGAGACAGAGTGGGGAACAGAACAGGCAGATTGACTGAAGTACACTGCTGAAGGGAGAGTCAGGAAAGGTCTGCTGTGCCATTGGGGTAGCTTCCTGGCCAGGGATCAAATTCGTGCTGCAGTGGCTGCAGATAGTTTCACAGGTTGCGTCTTAACCCTTTGTGCTACCAGGGAGGCCCTCCTGTGTTTTATTTTAAGGGCACTAACCCCATTTTAGAAGATACCACCTTCATGGTCTAATTACCTCCCAGAGATTCCCCTCCATCCTATATAATCATATTGGGGATTACAATTTCAGCATATGAATTTGCAGGGAAACCAACATTCAGTCCATAGCATAGTGTGAAAAGTATTCTTATATATAATCTCAATTAATTCTCACAAACAACTCTGGAAATTACACATGACCACATTTCCTCAATTTTATGATGTGTGTGTTTTTACATTTTAATGTTGATGAAATCAGGAAATATGCTACAATTGACACATACTTCTCTCCCCACTCTTACCTTGAAATTTTCTTATTAAAATGATCTCACAATCACTTAGAATTGTGAAAATGTTTTATGATTTCCACTTGAAGAAAAGGAAACTCAGGTGAAGAAACTCAAGGTTATGCAACTTGTGATGGTGGAACTAGAACTGGCATGACTTCAAATTCAAGCCTTTTCCATTAAGCCACAATTGCCACTGGGGACTTGCCTTCTAACTTGCAATTACTGGTGGATAATAGACGGGAGCTCAAGAATGTAGACTTGCAGGGTTCTTGGTCCCCATCAATGGCTGTTGAACATGAAATTGTCTGTCCTTCCAGGGCTACCCCTACTTTTGAGGTTTAGATGCACCTATAACATGATCCTGGAAGTGCCCTGTTTTATTCCCATAAATTCTGCTTCTATTTCTCTCCTCTTAGTAAGAAGATCCTTAAAGATTGGGATGGTATCTGTCTTGTTCCCCATGTTGTATTTCTTCCACCATTGCCTGACTCTATCTCATTTATCCATCTTTGTGGACCAAACAATTGGCTGTTCGAGAATATCCATTCCCGTAACATTCCCTGAAAAGAATAGCTTAGTTGGAATTTTTGTTGTTGTTGTTGAAGATGTCAACAGACACACATGGGAATTTTCTCCTTTTATTTATTTACTTTTAAATTTTCTTCTTTTAAATCTTAAACTTAAATAGGTAATTGTGGTTTTGTTCGTTGGGGTGATTGTGTGTGCATCTTCTCTTAATACCGTTTACTTACCCTTGATCTGATTAATGTTTAACCTCATTACTCCTATGTAGTTCACCCTCCATTAGTTATCTTTATCTTTGTTCTAAACTACTTCTGGATGTTAGAATGATGGCTTATTTTTAATTTCTGGTCATGAATGCAAGTCCCTCTAATGTCATGCCAGTTATTGCGTTGTCTATGGCCCTTTATCTTTTGAAAGAGAAACATTTGGACCTGCCAAACAGTATATTAATGATAACTCCACAATGTACTGTCATTGAGGCACAGAAAAAGCATCTGCTGTGAACTACTTTGTACTAAGGATGGTTTTTATGCTTAAGTTTCCCAGAAACATTCAAAAGGCAGAATGACTGTCACTCCTTCCAAGAAAGCACAGATAAGTTAAATAATTTACACTAGGTAACACAGCAAGTTACAAATAAGACAATCAATCTTCTCTGCCATTTGAATTTCAAGTATGAAGCAGAATGGAATTTAATATTTTATTGCTAAAAATAGATGCTGTAATCTCAAGCATAAGGATATCTGGAACATATTTTTAAATGAAAGCTTATGATTGTTTCCTTAGTTATCTTTGTTTGTTTGTTACAGTATAGAAGAATTCAAGGAATTTAATAACAATCTACAGCCCAGGAACCATATGGTCTAAAGTAGTTTAATGTAACTAGAAGAAAGCAGCTACCTCCATCTCCATGCACAGCTCACCAATATCTTTTTGTGGCAAAGCTAATGGGAAACAATTATCAGGAAGAAGACAAAACATCTTCTCTGGAGTATACAATTGTCTTCTTTTCTGGAAGGCAGATTATAGAGGAATCTAAAAAAATTAACTGTTTCTTCTTCAAACATCCTTGATTTTTATTTAACAATTTCTGTATTAATTTTT